>NW_025726325.1:0-87656 GCF_021461395.2 Schistocerca americana
TGATAGTGAATTGTAACGTTCAGCGCCTCCTATGGACGATAGAAGACTCAAATTGCGTCGCGATCCAATACATCGTCCTCCAGCTGACTTGTCTCCAAGAGTCTATTGCTGCCTCGGGCACCTTATGGTCGTTCTCCTGTGGGTCTAGATTTTCGAATCCGACGCAAAAATGATAGTTAATTGTAACGTTCAGGGCCTTGTAATGACGATGGAACACTCAAATTGCGTCGAGATTCAATACATCGGCCTCCAGCCGACTTGTCTCCAAGGGTCTATTGCTGCCTCGGGCACCTTATGGTCGTTCTCCTGTGAGTCTAGATTTTCGAATCCGACGCAAAAATGATAGTTAATTATAACGTTCAGGGCCTTGTAATGACGATGGAACACTCAAATTGCGTCGAGATACAATACATCGTCCTCCAGCCGACTTGTCTCCAAGGGTCTATTGCTGCCTCGGGCACCTTATGGTCGTTCTCCTGTGAGTCTAGATTTTCGAATCCGACGCAAAAATGATAGTTAATTGTAACGTTCAGGGCCTTCTAATGACGATGGAACACTCAAATTGCGTCGAGATTCAACACATCGTCCTCCAGCCGACTTGTCTCCATGGGTCTATTGCTGCCTCGGGCACCTATTGGTCGTTCTCCTGTGAGTCTAGATTTTCGAACCCGACGCAAAAATGATAGTTAATTGTAACGTTCAGGGCCTCCTAATGCCGATGGACCACTCAAATTGCGTCGAGATTCAATACATCGGCCTCCAGCCGACTTGTCTGCAAGGGTCTATTGCTGCCTCGGGCACCTTATGGTCGTTCTCCTGTGAGTTTAGATTATCGAATCCGACGCAAAAATGATAGTTAATTATAACGTTCAGGGCCTCCTAATGCCGATGGAACACTGAAATTGCGTCGAGATTCAATACATCGGCCTCCAGCCGACTTGTCTCCAAGGGTCTATTGCTGCCTCGGGCACCTTATGGTCGTTGTCCTGTGAGTCTAGATTTTCGAATCCGACCCAAAAATGATAGTTAATTGTAACGTTCAGGGCCTTCTAATGACGATGGAACACTCAAATTGCGTCGAGATTCAATACATCGGCCTCCAGCCTACTTGTCTCCAAGGGGATATCGCAACCTCGGGCACCACATGGTCCTTCTCCTGTGAGTCTAGATTTTCGAATCCGACGCAAAAATGATAGTGAATTGCAACGTTCAGCGCCTCCTAATGACGATAGAAGACTCAAATTGCGTCGCGATCCAATACATCGTCCTCCAGCCGACTTGTCTCCAAGGGTCTATTGCTGCCTCGGGCACCTTATGGTCGTTCTCCTGTGAGTCTAGATTTTCGAATCCGACGCAAAAATGATAGTTAATTGTAACGTTCAGGGCCTTGTAATGACGATTGAACACTCAAATTGCGTCGAGATACAATACATCGTCCTCCAGCCGACTTGTCTCCAAGGATCTAATGCTGCCTCGGGCACTTTTTGGTCGTTCTCTTGTTATTCTAGATTTTCGAATCCGACGCAAAAATGATAGTTAATTGTAACGTTCAGGGCCTTCTAATGACGATGGAACACTCAAATTGCGTCGAGATTCCATACATCGGCCTCCAGCCTACTTGTCTCCAAGGGGATATCGCTGCCTCGGGCACCACATGGTCCTTCTCCTGTGAGTCTAGATTTTCGAATCCGACGCAAAAATGATAGTGAATTGTAACGTTCAGCGCCTCCTAAGGACGATAGAAGACTCAAATTGCGTCGCGATCCAATACATCGTCCTCCAGCTGACTTGTCTCCAAGAGTCTATTGCTGCCTCGGGCACCTTATGGTCGTTCTCCTGTGGGTCTAGATTTTCGAATCCGACGCAAAAATGATAGTTAATTGTAACGTTCAGGGCCTTGTAATGACGATGGAACACTCAAATTGCGTCGAGATTCAATACATCGGCCTCCAGCCGACTTGTCTCCAAGGGTCTATTGCTGCCTCGGGCACCTTATGGTCGTTCTCCTGTGAGTTTAGATTATCGAATCCGACGCAAAAATGATAGTTAATTATAACGTTCAGGGCCTCCTAATGCCGATGGAAGACTCAAATTGCGTCGAGATTCAATACATCGGCCTCCAGCCGACTTGTCTCCAAGGGTCTATTGCTGCCTCGGGCACCTTATGGTCGTTGTCCTGTGAGTCTAGATTTTCGAATCCGACGCAAAAATGATAGTTAATTGTAACGTTCAGGGCCTTCTAATGACGATGGAACACTCAAATTGCGTCGAGATTCAATACATCGGCCTTCAGCCTACTTGTCTCCAAGGGGATATCGCTGCCTCGGGCACCACATGGTCCTTCTCCTGTGAGTCTAGATTTTCGAATCCGACGCAAAAATGATAGTGAATTGTAACGTTCAGCGCCTCCTAATGACAATAGAAGACTCAAATTGCGTCGCGATCCAATACATCGTCCTCCAGCCGACTTGTCTCCAAGGGTCTATTGCTGCCTCGGGCACCTTATGGTCGTTCTCCTGTGAGTCTAGATTTTCGAATCCGACGCAAAAATGATAGTTAATTGTAACGTTCAGGGCCTTGTAATGACGATGGAACACTCAAATTGCGTCGAGATACAATACATCGTCCTCCAGCCGACTTGTCTCCAAGGATCTAATGCTGCCTCGGGCACTTTATGGTCGTTCTCTTGTAATTCTAGATTTTCGAATCCGACGCAAAAATGATAGTTAATTGTAACGTTCAAGGCCGCCTAATGACGATGGAACTCTCAAATTGCGTCGAGATTCAATACATCGTCCTCCAGCCGACTTGTCTCCAAGGGTCTATTGCTGCCTCGGGCACCTTATGGTCGTTCTCCTGTGAGTCTAGATTTTCGAACCCGACGCTAAAATGATAGTTAATTGTAACGTTCAGGGCCTCCTAATGCCGATGGAACACTCAAATTGCGTCGAGATTCAATACATCGGCCTCCAGCCGACTTGTCTCCAAGGGTCTATTGCTGCCTCGGGCACCTTATGGTCGTTGTCCTGTGAGTCTAGATTTTCGAATCCGACGCAAAAATGATAGTTAATTGTAACGTTCAGGGCCTTCTAATGACGATGGAACACTCAAATTGCGTCGAGATTCAACACATCGTCCTCCAGCCGACTTGTCTCCAAGGGTCTATTGCTGCCTCGGGCACCTTTTGGTCGTTCTCCTGTGAGTCTAGATTTTCGAACCCGACGCAAAAATGATAGTTAATTGTAACGTTCAGGGCCTCCTAATGCCGATGGACCACTCAAATTGCGTCGAGATTCAATACATCGGCCTCCAGCCGACTTGTCTGCAAGGGTCTATTGCTGCCTCGGGCACCTTATGGTCGTTCTCCTGTGAGTTTAGATTATCGAATCCGACGCAAAAATGATAGTTAATTATAACGTTCAGGGCCTCCTAATGCCGATGGAACACTGAAATTGCGTCGAGATTCAATACATCGGCCTCCAGCCGACTTGTCTCCAAGGGTCTATTGCTGCCTCGGGCACCTTATGGTCGTTGTCCTGTGAGTCTAGATTTTCGAATCCGACCCAAAAATGATAGTTAATTGTAACGTTCAGGGCCTTCTAATGACGATGGAACACTCAAATTGCGTCGAGATTCAATACATCGGCCTCCAGCCTACTTGTCTCCAAGGGGATATCGCAACCTCGGGCACCACATGGTCCTTCTCCTGTGAGTCTAGATTTTCGAATCCGACGCAAAAATGATAGTTAATTGTAACGTTCAGGGCCTTGTAATGACGATTGAACACTCAAATTGCGTCGAGATACAATACATCGTCCTCCAGCCGACTTGTCTCCAAGGGTCTATTGCTGCCTCGGGCACCTTATGGTCGTTCTCCTGTGAGTCTAGATTTTCGAATCCGACGCAAAAATGATAGTTAATTGTAACGTTCAGGGCCTCCTAATGCCGATGGACCACTCAAATTGCGTCGAGATTCAATACATCGGCCTCCAGCCGACTTGTCTCCAAGGGTCTATTGCTGCCTCGGGCACCTTATGGTCGTTCTCCTGTGAGTCTAGATTTTCGA
Organism: Schistocerca americana; assembly: GCF_021461395.2. Classification (NCBI taxonomy): domain Eukaryota; kingdom Metazoa; phylum Arthropoda; class Insecta; order Orthoptera; family Acrididae; genus Schistocerca; species Schistocerca americana. Next base: position 4,067 of record NW_025726325.1, read on the forward strand.
ATCCGACGCAAAAATGATAGTTAATTGTAACGTTCAGGGCCTTGTAATGACGATTGAACACTCAAATTGCGTCGAGATACAATACATCGTCCTCCAGCCGACTTGTCTCCAAGGATCTAATGCTGCCTCGGGCACTTTATGGTCGTTCTCTTGTTATTCTAGATTTTCGAATCCGACGCAAAAATGATAGTTAATTGTAACGTTCAGGGCCGCCTAATGACGATGGAACTCTCAAATTGCGTCGAGATTCAATACATCGTCCTCCAGCCGACTTGTCTCCAAGGGTCCTCGGGCACCTTATGGTCGTACTCCTGTGAGTCTAGATTTTCGAACCCGACGCTAAAATGATAGTTAATTGTAACGTTCAGGGCCTTGTAATGACGATGGAACACTCAAATTGCGTCGAGATTCAATACATCGGCCTCCAGCCGACTTGTCTCCAAGGGTCTATTGCTGCCTCGGTCACCTTATGGTCGTTCTCCTGTGAGTTTAGATTATCGAATCCGACGCAAAAATGATAGTTAATTATAACGTTCAGGGCCTCCTAATGCCGATGGAACACTCAAATTGCGTCGAGATTCAATACATCGGCCTCCAGCCGACTTGTCTCCAAGGGTCTATTGCTGCCTCGGGCACCTTATGGTCGTTCTCCTGTGAGTTTAGATTATCAAATCCGACGCAAAAATGATAGTTAATTATAACGTTCAGGGCCTCCTAATGCCGATGGAACACTCAAATTGCGTCGAGATTCAATACATCGGCCTCCAGCCGACTTGTCTCCAAGGGTCTATTGCTGCCTCGGGCACCTTATGGTCGTTGTCCTGTGAGTCTAGATTTTCGAATCCGACGCAAAAATGATAGTTAATTGTAACGTTCAGGGCCTTCTAATGACGATGGAACACTCAAATTGCGTCGAGATTCCATACATCGGCCTCCAGCCTACTTGTCTCCAAGGGGATATCGCTGCCTCGGGCACCACATGGTCCTTCTCCTGTGAGTCTAGATTTTCGAATCCGACGCAAAAATGATAGTGAATTGTAACGTTCAGCGCCTCCTAAGGACGATAGAAGACTCAAATTGCGTCGCGATCCAATACATCGTCCTCCAGCTGACTTGTCTCCAAGAGTCTATTGCTGCCTCGGGCACCTTATGGTCGTTCTCCTGTGGGTCTAGATTTTCGAATCCGACGCAAAAATGATAGTTAATTGTAACGTTCAGGGCCTTGTAATGACGGTGGAACACTCAAATTGCGTCGAGATTCAATACATCGGCCTCCAGCCGACTTGTCTCCAAGGGTCTATTGCTGCCTCGGGCACCTTATGGTCGTTCTCCTGTGAGTTTAGATTATCGAATCCGACGCAAAAATGATAGTTAATTATAACGTTCAGGGCCTCCTAATGCCGATGGAAGACTCAAATTGCGTCGAGATTCAATACATCGGCCTCCAGCCGACTTGTCTCCAAGGGTCTATTGCTGCCTCGGGCACCTTATGGTCGTTGTCCTGTGAGTCTAGATTTTCGAATCCGACGCAAAAATGATAGTTAATTGTAACGTTCAGGGCCTTCTAATGACGATGGAACACTCAAATTGCGTCGAGATTCAATACATCGGCCTTCAGCCTACTTGTCTCCAAGGGGATATCGCTGCCTCGGGCACCACATGGTCCTTCTCCTGTGAGTCTAGATTTTCGAATCCGACGCAAAAATGATAGTGAATTGTAACGTTCAGCGCCTCCTAATGACGATAGAAGACTCAAATTGCGTCGCGATCCAATACATCGTCCTCCAGCCGACTTGTCTCCAAGGGTCTATTGCTGCCTCGGGCACCTTATGGTCGTTCTCCTGTGAGTCTAGATTTTCGAATCCGACGCAAAAATGATAGTTAATTGTAACGTTCAGGGCCTTGTAATGACGATGGAACACTCAAATTGCGTCGAGATACAATACATCGTCCTCCAGCCGACTTGTCTCCAAGGATCTAATGCTGCCTCGGGGCACTTTATGGTCGTTCTCTTGTAATTCTAGATTTTCGAATCCGACGCAAAAATGATAGTTAATTGTAACGTTCAAGGCCGCCTAATGACGATGGAACTCTCAAATTGCGTCGAGATTCAATACATCGTCCTCCAGCCGACTTGTCTCCAAGGGTCTATTGCTGCCTCGGGCACCTTATGGTCGTTCTCCTGTGAGTCTAGATTTTCGAACCCGACGCTAAAATGATAGTTAATTGTAACGTTCAGGGCCTCCTAATGCCGATGGAACACTCAAATTGCGTCGAGATTCAATACATCGGCCTCCAGCCGACTTGACTCCAAGGGTCTATTGCTGCCTCGGGCACCTTATGGTCGTTGTCCTGTGAGTCTAGATTTTCGAATCCGACGCAAATATGATAGTTAATTGTAACGTTCAGGGCCTTCTAATGACGATGGAACACTCAAATTGCGTCGAGATTCAACACATCGTCCTCCAGCCGACTTGTCTCCAAGGGTCTATTGCTGCCTCGGGCACCTTATGGTCGTTCTCCTGTGAGTCTAGATTTTCGAACCCGACGCAAAAATGATAGTTAATTGTAACGTTCAGGGCCTTGTAATGACGATTGAACACTCAAATTGCGTCGAGATACAATACATCGTCCTCCAGCCGACTTGTCTCCAAGGATCTAATGCTGCCTCGGGCACTTTATGGTCGTTCTCTTGTTATTCTAGATTTTCGAATCCGACGCAAAAATGATAGTTAATTGTAACGTTCAGGGCCGCCTAATGACGATGGAACTCTCAAATTGCGACGAGATTCAATACATCGTCCTCCAGCCGACTTGTCTCCAAGGGTCCTCGGGCACCTTATTGTCGTACTCCTGTGAGTCTAGATTTTCGAACCCGACGCTAAAATGATAGTTAATTGTAACGTTCAGGGCCTTGTAATGACGATGGAACACACAAATTGCGTCGAGATTCAATACATCGGCCTCCAGCCGACTTGTCTCCAAGGGAATATTGCTGCCTCGGGCACCTTGTGGTCGTTCTCCTGTGAGTTTAGATTATCGAATCCGACGCAAAAATGATAGTTAATTACAACGTTCAGGGCCTCCTAATGCCGATGGAACACTAAAATTGCGTCGAGATTCAATACATCGGCCTCCAGCCGACTTGTCTCCAAGGGTCTATTGCTGCCTCGGGCACCTTATGGTCGTTCTCCTGTGAGTTTAGATTATCAAATCCGACGCAAAAATGATAGTTAATTATAACGTTCAGGGCCTCCTAATGCCGATGGAACACTCAAATTGCGTCGAGATTCAATACATCGGCCTCCAGCCGACTTGTCTCCAAGGGTCTATTGCTGCCTCGGGCACCTTATGGTCGTTGTCCTGTGAGTCTAGATTTTCGAATCCGACGCAAAAATGATAGTTAATTGTAACGTTCAGGGCCTTCTAATGACGATGGAACACTCAAATTGCGTCGAGATTCCATACATCGGCCTCCAGCCTACTTGTCTCCAAGGGGATATCGCTGCCTCGGGCACCACATGGTCCTTCTCCTGTGAGTCTAGATTTTCGAATCCGACGCAAAAATGATAGTGAATTGTAACGTTCAGCGCCTCCTAAGGACGATAGAAGACTCAAATTGCGTCGCGATCCAATACATCGTCCTCCAGCTGACTTGTCTCCAAGAGTCTATTGCTGCCTCGGGCACCTTATGGTCGTTCTCCTGTGGGTCTAGATTTTCGAATCCGACGCAAAAATGATAGTTAATTGTAACGTTCAGGGCCTTGTAATGACGGTGGAACACTCAAATTGCGTCGAGATTCAATACATCGGCCTCCAGCCGACTTGTCTCCAAGGGTCTATTGCTGCCTCGGGCACCTTATGGTCGTTCTCCTGTGAGTTTAGATTATCGAATCCGACGCAAAAATGATAGTTAATTATAACGTTCAGGGCCTCCTAATGCCGATGGAAGACTCAAATTGCGTCGAGATTCAATACATCGGCCTCCAGCCGACTTGTCTCCAAGGGGATATCGCTGCCTCGGGCACCACACGGTCCTTCTCCTGTGAGTCTAGATTTTCGAATCCGACGCAAAAATGATAGTGAATTGTAACGTTCAGCGCCTCCTAATGACGATAGAAGACTCAAATTGCGTCGCGATCCAATACATCGTCCTCCAGCCGACTTGTCTCCAAGGGTCTATTGCTGCCTCGGGCACCTTATGGTCGTTCTCCTGTGAGTCTAGATTTTCGAATCCGACGCAAAAATGATAGTTAATTGTAACGTTCAGGGCCTTGTAATGACGATGGAACACTCAAATTGCGTCGAGATACAATACATCGTCCTCCAGCCGACTTGTCTCCAAGGATCTAATGCTGCCTCGGGCACTTTATGGTCGTTCTCTTGTAATTCTAGATTTTCGAATCCGACGCAAAAATGATAGTTAATTGTAACGTTCAAGGCCGCCTAATGACGATGGAACTCTCAAATTGCGTCGAGATTCAATACATCGTCCTCCAGCCGACTTGTCTCCAAGGGTCTATTGCTGCCTCGGGCACCTTATGGTCGTTCTCCTGTGAGTCTAGATTTTCGAACCCGACGCTAAAATGATAGTTAATTGTAACGTTCAGGGCCTCCTAATGCCGATGGAACACTCAAATTGCGTCGAGATTCAATACATCGGCCTCCAGCCGACTTGACTCCAAGGGTCTATTGCTGCCTCGGGCACCTTATGGTCGTTGTCCTGTGAGTCTAGATTTTCGAATCCGACGCAAAAATGGTAGTTAATTGTAACGTTCAGGGCCTTCTAATGACGATGGAACACTCAAATTGCGTCGAGATTCAACACATCGTCCTCCAGCCGACTTGTCTCCAAGGGTCTATTGCTGCCTCGGGCACCTTATGGTCGTTCTCCTGTGAGTCTAGATTTTCGAACCCGACGCAAAAATGATAGTTAATTGTAACGTTCAGGGCCTCCTAATGCCGATGGACCACTCAAATTGCGTCGAGATTCAATACATCGGCCTCCAGCCGACTTGTCTGCAAGGGTCTATTGCTGCCTCGGGCACCTTATGGTCGTTCTCCTGTGAGTTTAGATTATCGAATCCGACGCAAAAATGATAGTTAATTATAACGTTCAGGGCCTCCTAATGCCGATGGAACACTGAAATTGCGTCGAGATTCAATACATCGGCCTCCAGCCGACTTGTCTCCAAGGGTCTATTGCTGCCTCGGGCACCTTATGGTCGTTGTCCTGTGAGTCTAGATTTTCGAATCCGACCCAAAAATGATAGTTAATTGTAACGTTCAGGGCCTTCTAATGACGATGGAACACTCAAATTGCGTCGAGATTCAATACATCGGCCTCCAGCCTACTTGTCTCCAAGGGGATACCGCAACCTCGGGCACCACATGGTCCTTCTCCTGTGAGTCTAGATTTTCGAATCCGACGCAAAAATGATAGTGAATTGTAACGTTCAGCGCCTCCTAATGACGATAGAAGACTCAAATTGCGTCGCGATCCAATACATCGTCCTCCAGCCGACTTGTCTCCAAGGGTCTATTGCTGCCTCGGGCACCTTATGGTCGTTCTCCTGTGAGTCTAGATTTTCGAATCCGACGCAAAAATGATAGTTAATTGTAACGTTCAGGGCCTTGTAATGACGATGGAACACTCAAATTGCGTCGAGATACAATACATCGTCCTCCAGCCGACTTGTCTCCAAGGATCTAATGCTGCCTCGGGCACTTTATGGTCGTTCTCTTGTAATTCTAGATTTTCGAATCCGACGCAAAAATGATAGTGAATTGTAACGTTCAGCGCCTCCTAATGACGATAGAAGACTCAAATTGCGTCGCGATCCAATACATCGTCCTCCAGCCGACTTGTCTCCAAGGGTCTATTGCTGCCTCGGGCACCTTATGGTCGTTCTCCTGTGAGTCTAGATTTTCGAATCCGACGCAAAAATGATAGTTAATTGTAACGTTCAGGGCCTTGTAATGACGATTGAACACTCAAATTGCGTCGAGATACAATACATCGTCCTCCAGCCGACTTGTCTCCAAGGATCTAATGCTGCCTCGGGCACTTTATGGTCGTTCTCTTGTTATTCTAGATTTTCGAATCCGACGCAAAAATGATAGTTAATTGTAACGTTCAGGGCCGCCTAATGACGATGGAACTCTCAAATTGCGTCGAGATTCAATACATCGTCCTCCAGCCGACTTGTCTCCAAGGGTCCTCGGGCACCTTATGGTCGTACTCCTGTGAGTCTAGATTTTCGAACCCGACGCTAAAATGATAGTTAATTGTAACGTTCAGGGCCTTGTAATGACGATGGAACACTCAAATTGCGTCGAGATTCAATACATCGGCCTCCAGCCGACTTGTCTCCAAGGGTCTATTGCTGCCTCGGTCACCTTATGGTCGTTCTCCTGTGAGTTTAGATTATCGAATCCGACGCAAAAATGATAGTTAATTATAACGTTCAGGGCCTCCTAATGCCGATGGAACACTCAAATTGCGTCGAGATTCAATACATCGGCCTCCAGCCGACTTGTCTCCAAGGGTCTATTGCTGCCTCGGGCACCTTATGGTCGTTGTCCTGTGAGTCTAGATTTTCGAATCCGACGCAAAAATGATAGTTAATTGTAACGTTCAGGGCCTTCTAATGACGATGGAACACTCAAATTGCGTCGAGATTCAATACATCGGCCTTCAGCCTACTTGTCTCCAAGGGGATATCGCTGCCTCGGGCACCACATGGTCCTTCTCCTGTGAGTCTAGATTTTCGAATCCGACGCAAAAATGATAGTGAATTGTAACGTTCAGCGCCTCCTAATGACGATAGAAGACTCAAATTGCGTCGCGATCCAATACATCGTCCTCCAGCCGACTTGTCTCCAAGGGTCTATTGCTGCCTCGGGCACCTTATGGTCGTTCTCCTGTGAGTCTAGATTTTCGAATCCGACGCAAAAATGATAGTTAATTGTAACGTTCAGGGCCTTGTAATGACGATGGAACACTCAAATTGCGTCGAGATACAATACATCGTCCTCCAGCCGACTTGTCTCCAAGGATCTAATGCTGCCTCGGGCACTTTATGGTCGTTCTCTTGTAATTCTAGATTTTCGAATCCGACGCAAAAATGATAGTTAATTGTAACGTTCAAGGCCGCCTAATGACGATGGAACTCTCAAATTGCGTCGAGATTCAATACATCGTCCTCCAGCCGACTTGTCTCCAAGGGTCTATTGCTGCCTCGGGCACCTTATGGTCGTTCTCCTGTGAGTCTAGATTTTCGAACCCGACGCTAAAATGATAGTTAATTGTAACGTTCAGGGCCTCCTAATGCCGATGGAACACTCAAATTGCGTCGAGATTCAATACATCGGCCTCCAGCCGACTTGACTCCAAGGGTCTATTGCTGCCTCGGGCACCTTATGGTCGTTGTCCTGTGAGTCTAGATTTTCGAATCCGACGCAAATATGATAGTTAATTGTAACGTTCAGGGCCTTCTAATGACGATGGAACACTCAAATTGCGTCGAGATTCAACACATCGTCCTCCAGCCGACTTGTCTCCAAGGGTCTATTGCTGCCTCGGGCACCTTATGGTCGTTCTCCTGTGAGTCTAGATTTTCGAACCCGACGCAAAAATGATAGTTAATTGTAACGTTCAGGGCCTTGTAATGACGATTGAACACTCAAATTGCGTCGAGATACAATACATCGTCCTCCAGCCGACTTGTCTCCAAGGATCTAATGCTGCCTCGGGCACTTTATGGTCGTTCTCTTGTTATTCTAGATTTTCGAAACCGACGCAAAAATGATAGTTAATTGTAACGTTCAGGGCCGCCTAATGACGATGGAACTCTCAAATTGCGTCGAGATTCAATACATCGTCCTCCAGCCGACTTGTCTCCAAGGGTCCTCGGGCACCTTATTGTCGTACTCCTGTGAGTCTAGATTTTCGAACCCGACGCTAAAATGATAGTTAATTGTAACGTTCAGGGCCTTGTAATGACGATGGAACACTCAAATTGCGTCGAGATTCAATACATCGGCCTCCAGCCGACTTGTCTCCAAGGGTCTATTGCTGCCTCGGGCACCTTGTGGTCGTTCTCCTGTGAGTTTAGATTATCGAATCCGACGCAAAAATGATAGTTAATTACAACGTTCAGGGCCTCCTAATGCCGATGGAACACTCAAATTGCGTCGAGATTCAATACATCGGCCTCCAGCCGACTTGTCTCCAAGGGTCTATTGCTGCCTCGGGCACCTTATGGTCGTTCTCCTGTGAGTTTAGATTATCAAATCCGACGCAAAAATGATAGTTAATTATAACGTTCAGGGCCTCCTAATGCCGATGGAACACTCAAATTGCGTCGAGATTCAATACATCGGCCTCCAGCCGACTTGTCTCCAAGGGTCTATTGCTGCCTCGGGCACCTTATGGTCGTTGTCCTGTGAGTCTAGATTTTCGAATCCGACGCAAAAATGATAGTTAATTGTAACGTTCAGGGCCTTCTAATGACGATGGAACACTCAAATTGCGTCGAGATTCCATACATCGGCCTCCAGCCTACTTGTCTCCAAGGGGATATCGCTGCCTCGGGCACCACATGGTCCTTCTCCTGTGAGTCTAGATTTTCGAATCCGACGCAAAAATGATAGTGAATTGTAACGTTCAGCGCCTCCTAAGGACGATAGAAGACTCAAATTGCGTCGCGATCCAATACATCGTCCTCCAGCTGACTTGTCTCCAAGAGTCTATTGCTGCCTCGGGCACCTTATGGTCGTTCTCCTGTGGGTCTAGATTTTCGAATCCGACGCAAAAATGATAGTTAATTGTAACGTTCAGGGCCTTGTAATGACGGTGGAACACTCAAATTGCGTCGAGATTCAATACATCGGCCTCCAGCCGACTTGTCTCCAAGGGTCTATTGCTGCCTCGGGCACCTTATGGTCGTTCTCCTGTGAGTTTAGATTATCGAATCCGACGCAAAAATGATAGTTAATTATAACGTTCAGGGCCTCCTAATGCCGATGGAAGACTCAAATTGCGTCGAGATTCAATACATCGGCCTCCAGCCGACTTGTCTCCAAGGGTCTATTGCTGCCTCGGGCACCTTATGGTCGTTGTCCTGTGAGTCTAGATTTTCGAATCCGACGCAAAAATGATAGTTAATTGTAACGTTCAGGGCCTTCTAATGACGATGGAACACTCAAATTGCGTCGAGATTCAATACATCGGCCTTCAGCCTACTTGTCTCCAAGGGGATATCGCTGCCTCGGGCACCACATGGTCCTTCTCCTGTGAGTCTAGATTTTCGAATCCGACGCAAAAATGATAGTGATTTGTAACGTTCAGCGCCTCCTAATGACGATAGAAGACTCAAATTGCGTCGCGATCCAATACATCGTCCTCCAGCCGACTTGTCTCCAAGGGTCTATTGCTGCCTCGGGCACCTTATGGTCGTTCTCCTGTGAGTCTAGATTTTCGAATCCGACGCAAAAATGATAGTTAATTGTAACGTTCAGGGCCTTGTAATGACGATGGAACACTCAAATTGCGTCGAGATACAATACATCGTCCTCCAGCCGACTTGTCTCCAAGGATCTAATGCTGCCTCGGGCACTTTATGGTCGTTCTCTTGTAATTCTAGATTTTCGAATCCGACGCAAAAATGATAGTTAATTGTAACGTTCAAGGCCGCCTAATGACGATGGAACTCTCAAATTGCGTCGAGATTCAATACATCGTCCTCCAGCCGACTTGTCTCCAAGGGTCTATTGCTGCCTCGGGCACCTTATGGTCGTTCTCCTGTGAGTCTAGATTTTCGAACCCGACGCTAAAATGATAGTTAATTGTAACGTTCAGGGCCTCCTAATGCCGATGGAACACTCAAATTGCGTCGAGATTCAATACATCGGCCTCCAGCCGACTTGACTCCAAGGGTCTATTGCTGCCTCGGGCACCTTATGGTCGTTGTCCTGTGAGTCTAGATTTTCGAATCCGACGCAAATATGGTAGTTAATTGTAACGTTCAGGGCCTTCTAATGACGATGGAACACTCAAATTGCGTCGAGATTCAACACATCGTCCTCCAGCCGACTTGTCTCCAAGGGTCTATTGCTGCCTCGGGCACCTTATGGTCGTTCTCCTGTGAGTCTAGATTTTCGAACCCGACGCAAAAATGATAGTTAATTGTAACGTTCAGGGCCTCCTAATGCCGATGGACCACTCAAATTGCGTCGAGATTCAATACATCGGCCTCCAGCCGACTTGTCTGCAAGGGTCTATTGCTGCCTCGGGCACCTTATGGTCGTTCTCCTGTGAGTTTAGATTATCGAATCCGACGCAAAAATGATAGTTAATTATAACGTTCAGGGCCTCCTAATGCCGATGGAACACTGAAATTGCGTCGAGATTCAATACATCGGCCTCCAGCCGACTTGTCTCCAAGGGTCTATTGCTGCCTCGGGCACCTTATGGTCGTTGTCCTGTGAGTCTAGATTTTCGAATCCGACCCAAAAATGATAGTTAATTGTAACGTTCAGGGCCTTCTAATGACGATGGAACACTCAAATTGCGTCGAGATTCAATACATCGGCCTCCAGCCTACTTGTCTCCAAGGGGATATCGCAACCTCGGGCACCACATGGTCCTTCTCCTGTGAGTCTAGATTTTCGAATCCGACGCAAAAATGATAGTGAATTGTAACGTTCAGCGCCTCCTAATGACGATAGAAGACTCAAATTGCGTCGCGATCCAATACATCGTCCTCCAGCCGACTTGTCTCCAAGGGTCTATTGCTGCCTCGGGCACCTTATGGTCGTTCTCCTGTGAGTCTAGATTTTCGAATCCGACGCAAAAATGATAGTTAATTGTAACGTTCAGGGCCTTGTAATGACGATTGAACACTCAAATTGCGTCGAGATACAATACATCGTCCTCCAGCCGACTTGTCTCCAAGGATCTAATGCTGCCTCGGGCACTTTATAGTCGTTCTCTTGTTATTCTAGATTTTCGAATCCGACGCAAAAATGATAGTTAATTGTAACGTTCAGGGCCGCCTAATGACGATAGAAGACTCAAATTGCGTCGCGATCCAATACATCGTCCTCCAGCCGACTTGTCTCCAAGGGTCTATTGCTGCCTCGGGCACCTTATGGTCGTTCTCCTGTGAGTCTAGATTTTCGAATCCGACGCAAAAATGATAGTTAATTGTAACGTTCAGTTCCTTGTAATGACGATGGAACACTCAAATTGCGTCGAGATTCAATACATCGGCCTCCAGCCGACTTGTCTCCAAGGGTCTATTGCTGCCTCGGGCACCTTATGGTCGTTCTCCTGTGAGTTTAGATTATCGAATCCGACGCAAAAATGATAGTTAATTATAACGTTCAGGGCCTCCTAATGCCGATGGAACACTCAAATTGCGTCGAGATTCAATACATCGGCCTCCAGCCGACTTGTCTCCAAGGGTCTATTGCTGCCTCGGGCACCTTATGGTCGTTTTCCCTGTGAGTCTAGATTTTCGAATCCGACGCAAAAATGATAGTTAATTGTAACGTTCAGGGCCTTCTAATGACGATGGAACACTCAAATTGCGTCGAGATTCAATACATCGGCCTCCAGCCTACTTGTCTCCAAGGGGATATCGCTGCCTCGGGCACCACATGGTCCTTCTCCTGTGAGTCTAGATTTTCGAATCCGACACAAAAATGATAGTGAATTGTAAACGTTCAGCGCCTCCTAATGACGATAGAAGACTCAAATTGCGTCGCGATCCAATATATCGTCCTCCAGCCGACTTGTCTCCAAGGGTCTATTGCTGCCTCGGGCACCTTATGGTCGTTGTCCCTGTGAGTCTAGATTTTCGAATCCGACGCAAAAATGATAGTTAATTGTAACGTTCAGGGCCTTCTAATGACGATGGAACACTCAAATTGCGTCGAGATTCAATACATCGGCCTCCAGCCTACTTGTCTCCAAGGGGATATCGCTGCCTCGGGCACCACATGGTCCTTCTCCTGTGAGTCTAGATTTTCGAATCCGACGCAAAAATGATAGTGAATTGTAACGTTCAGCGCCTCCTAATGACGATAGAAGACTCAAATTGCGTCGCGATCCAATACATCGTCCTCCCAGCCGACTTGTCTCCAAGGGTCTATTGCTGCCTCGGGCACCTTATGGTCGTTCTCCTGTGAGTCTAGATTTTCGAATCCGACGCAAAAAATGATAGTTAATTGTAACGTTCAGGGCCTTGTAATGACGATGGAACACTCAAATTGCGTCGAGATTCAATACATCGGCCTCCAGCCGACTTGTCTCCAAGGTTCTATTGCTGCCTCGGGCACCTTATGGTCGTTGTCCTGTGAGTCTAGATTTTCGAATCCGACGCAAAAATGATAGTTAATTGTAACGTTCAGGGCCTCCTAATGCCGATGGAACACTCAAATTGCGTCGAGATTCAATACATCGGACTCCAGCCGACTTGTCTCCAAGGGTCTATTGCTGCCTCGGGCACCTTATGGTCGTTCTCCTGTGAGTTTAGATTATCGAATCCGACGCAAAAATGATAGTTAATTATAACGTTCAGGGCCTCCTAATGCCGATGGAACACTCAAATTGCGTCGAGATTCAATACATCGGCCTCCAGCCGACTTGTCTCCAAGGGTCTATTGCTGCCTCGGGCACCTTATGGTCGTTGTCCTGTGAGTCTAGATTTTCGAATCCGACGCAAAAATGATAGTTAATTGTAACGTTCAGGGCCTTCTAATGACGATGGAACACTCAAATTGCGTCGAGATTCAATACATCGGCCTCCAGCCTACTTGTCTCCAAGGGGATATCGCTGCCTCGGGCACCACATGGTCCTTCTCCTGTGAGTCTAGATTTTCGAATCCGACGCAAAAATGATAGTGAATTGTAACGTTCAGCGCCTCCTAATGACGATAGAAGACTCAAATTGCGTCGCGATCCAATACATCGTCCTCCTGCCGACTTGTCTCCAAGGGTCTATTGCTGCCTCGGGCACCTTATGGTCGTTCTCCTGTGAGTCTAGATTTTCGAATCCGACGCAAAAATGATAGTTAATTGTAACGTTCAGGGCCTTGTAATGACGATGGAACACTCAAATTGCGTCGAGATACAATACATCGTCCTCCAGCCGACTTGTCTCCAAGGATCTAATGCTGCCTCGGGCACTTTATGGTCGTTCTCTTGTAATTCTAGATTTTCGAATCCGACGCAAAAATGATAGTTAATTGTAACGTTCAGGGCCGCCTAATGACGATGGAACTCTCAAATTGCGTCCAGATTCAATACATCGTCCTCCAGCCGACTTGTCTCCAAGGGTCTATTGCTGCCTCGGGCACCTTATGGTCGTTCTCCTGTGAGTCTAGATTTTCGAACCCGACGCTAAAATGATAGTTAATTGTAACGTTCAGGGCCTCCTAATGCCGATGGAACACTCAAATTGCGTCGAGATTCAATACATCGGCCTCCAGCCGACTTGTCTCCAAGGGTCTATTGGTGCCTCGGGCACCTTATGGTCGTTGTCCTGTGAGTCTAGATTTTCGAATCCGACGCAAAAATGATAGTTAATTGTAACGTTCAGGGCCTTCTAATGACGATGGAACACTCAAATTGCGTCGAGATTCAATACATCGGCCTCCAGCCTACTTGTCTCCAAGGGGATATCGCTGCCTCGGGCACCACATGGTCCTTCTCCTGTGAGTCTAGATTTTCGAATCCGACGCAAAAATGATAGTGAATTGTAACGTTCAGCGCCTCCTAATGACGATAGAAGACTCAAATTGCGTCGCGATCCAATACATCGTCCTCCAGCCGACTTGTCTCCAAGGGTCTATTGCTGCCTCGGGCACCTTATGGTCGTTGTCCTGTGAGTCTAGATTTTCGAATCCGACGCAAAAATGATAGTTAATTGTAACGTTCAGGGCCTTGTAATGACGATGGAACACTCAAATTGCGTCGAGATTCAATACATCGGCCTCCAGCCGACTTGTCTCCAAGGGTCTATTGCTGCCTCGGGCACCTTATGGTCGTTGTCCTGTGAGTCTAGATTTTCGAATCCGACGCAAAAATGATAGTTAATTGTAACGTTCAGGGCCTCCTAATGCCGATGGAACACTCAAATTGCGTCGAGATTCAATACATCGGCCTCCAGCCGACTTGTCTCCAAGGGTCTAGTGCTGCCTCGGGCACCTTATGGTCGTTCTCCTGTGAGTTTAGATTATCGAATCCGACGCAAAAATGATAGTTAATTATAACGTTCAGGGCCTCCTAATGCCGATGGAACACTCAAATTGCGTCGAGATTCAATACATCGGCCTCCAGCCGACTTGTCTCCAAGGGTCTATTGCTGCCTCGGGCACCTTATGGTCGTTGTCCTGTGAGTCTAGATTTTCGAATCCGACGCAAAAATGATAGTTAATTGTAACGTTCAGGGCCTTCTAATGACGATGGAACACTCAAATTGCGTCGAGATTCAATACATCGGCCTCCAGCCTACTTGTCTCCAAGGGGATATCGCTGCCTCGGGCACCACATGGTCCTTCTCCTGTGAGTCTAGATTTTCGAATCCGACGCAAAAATGATAGTGAATTGTAACGTTCAGCGCCTCCTAATGACGATAGAAGACTCAAATTGCGTCGCGATCCAATACATCGTCCTCCAGCCGACTTGTCTCCAAGGGTCTATTGCTGCCTCGGGCACCTTATGGTCGTTCTCCTGTGAGTCTAGATTTTCGAATCCGACGCAAAAATGATAGTTAATTGTAACGTTCAGGGCCTTGTAATGACGATGGAACACTCAAATTGCGTCGAGATACAATACATCGTCCTCCAGCCGACTTGTCTCCAAGGATCTAATGCTGCCTCGGGCACTTTATGGTCGTTCTCTTGTAATTCTAGATTTTCGAATCCGACGCAAAAATGATAGTTAATTGTAACGTTCAGGGCCGTCTAATGACGATGGAACTCTCAAATTGCGTCGAGAATCAATACATCGTCCTCCAGCCGACTTGTCTCCAAGGGTCTATTGCTGCCTCGGGCACCTTATGGTCGTTCTCCTGTGAGTCTAGATTTTCGAACCCGACGCTAAAATGATAGTTAATTGTAACGTTCAGGGCCTCCTAATGCCGATGGAACACTCAAATTGCGTCGAGATTCAATACATCGTCCTCCAGCCGACGTGTCTCCAAGGGTCTATTGCTGCATCGGGCACCTTATGGTCGTTCTCCTGTGAGTCTAGATTTTCGAATCCGACGGAAAAATGATACTTAATTGTAACGTTCAGGGCCTTGTAATGACGATGGAACACTCAAATTGCGTCGAGATTCAATACATCGGCCTCCAGCCGACTTGTCTCCAAGGGTCTATTGCTGCCTCGGGCACCTTATGGTCGTTCTCCTGTGAGTTTAGATTATCGAATCCGACGCAAAAATGATAGTTAATTATAACGTTCAGGGCCTCCTAATGCCGATGGAACACTCAAATTGCGTCGAGATTCAATACATCGGCCTCCAGCCGACTTGTCTCCAAGGGTCTATTGCTGCCTCGGGCACTTTATGGTCGTTGTCCTGTGAGTCTAGATTTTCGAATCCGACGCAAAAATTATAGTTAATTGTAACGTTCAGGGCCTTCTAATGACGATGGAACACTCAAATTGCGTCGAGATTCAATACATCGGCCTCCAGCCTACTTGTCTCCAAGGGGATATCGCTGCCTCGGGCACCACATGGTCCTTCTCCTGTGAGTCTAGATTTTCGAATCCGACGCAAAAATGATAGTGAATTGTAACGTTCAGCGCCTCCTAATGACGATAGAAGACTCAAATTGCGTCGCGATCCAATACATCGTCCTCCAGCCGACTTGTCTCCAAGGGTCTATTGCTGCCTCGGGCACCTTATGGTCGTTCTCCTGTGAGTCTAGATTTTCGAATCCGACGCAAAAATGATAGTTAATTGTAACGTTCAGGGCCTTGTAATGACGATGGAACACTCAAATTGCGTCGAGATTCAATACATCGGCCTCCAGCCGACTTGTCTCCAAGGGTCTATTGCTGCCTCGGGCACCTTATGGTCGTTGTCCTGTGAGTCTAGATTTTCGAATCCGACGCAAAAATGATAGTTAATTGTAACGTTCAAGACCTTCTAATGACGATGGAACACTCAAATTGCATCGAGATTCAATACATCGTCCTCCAGCCGACTTGTCTTCAAGGGTCTATTGCTGCCTCGGGCACCTTATGGTCGTTCTCCTGTGAGTCTAGATTTTCGAACCCGACGCTAAAATGATAGTTAATTGTAACGTTCAGGGCCTGCTAATGCCGATGGAACACTCAAATTGCGTCGAGATTCAATACATCGGCCTCCAGCCGACTTGTCTCCAAGGGTCTATTGCTGCCTCGGGCACCTTATGGTCGTTCTCCTGTGAGTCTAGATTTTCGAACCCGACGCAAAAATGATAATTGTAACGTTCAGGGCCTCCTAATGCCGATGGAACACTCAAATTGCGTCGAGATTCAATACATCGGCCTCCAGCCGACTTGTCTCCAAGGGTCTATTGCTGCATCGGGCACCTTATGGTCGTTCTCCTGTGAGTCTAGATTTTCGAATCCGACGGAGAAATGATAGTTAATTGTAACGTTCAGGGCCTTGTAATGACGATGGAACACTCAAATTGCGTCGAGATTCAATACATCGGCCTCCAGCCGAATTGTCTCCAAGGGTCTATTGCTGCCTCGGGCACCTTATGGTCGTTCTCCTATGAGTTTAGATTATCGAATCCGACGCAAAAATGATAGTTAATTATAACGTTCAGGGCCTCCTAATGCCGATGGAACTTTCAAATTGCGTCGAGATTCAATACATCGGCCTTCAGCCGACTTGTCTCCAGGGCTCTATTGCTGCCTCGGGCACCTTATGGTCGTTGTCCTGTGAGTCTAGATTTTCGAATCCGACGCAAAAATGATAGTGAATTGTAACGTTCAGGGCCTTCTAATGACGATGGAACACTCAAATTGCGTCGAGATTCAATACATCGGCCTCCAGCCTACTTGTCTCCAAGGGGATATCGCTGCCTCGGGCACCACATGGTCCTTCTCCTGTGAGTCTAGATTTTCGAATCCGACACAAAAATGATAGTGAATTGTAACGTTCAGCGCCTCCTAATGACGATAGAAGACTCAAATTGCGTCGCGATCCAATATATCGTCCTCCAGCCGACTTGTCTCCAAGGGTCTATTGCTGCCTCGGGCACCTTATGGTCGTTCTCCTGTGAGTCTAGATTTTCGAATCCGACGCAAAAATGATAGTTAATTGTAACGTTCAGGGCCGCCTAATGACGATGGAACACTCAAATTGCGTCGAGATACAATACATCGTCCTCCAGCCGACTTGTCTCCAAGGATCTAATGCAGCCTCGGGCACTTTATGGTCGTTCTCTTGTAATTCTAGATTTTCGAATCCGACGCAAAAATGATAGTTAATTGTAACGTTCAGGGCCGCCTAATGACGATGGAACTCTCAAATTGCGTCGAGATTCAATACATCGTCCTCCAGCCGACATGTCTCCAAGGGTCTATTGCTGCCTCGGGCACCTTATGGTCGTTCTCCTGTGAGTCTAGATTTTCGAACCCGACGCTAAAATGATAGTTAATTGTAACGTTCAGGGCCTCCTAATGCCGATGGAACACTCAAATTGCGTCGAGATTCAATACATCGGCCTCCAGCCGACTTGTCTCCAAGGGTCTATTGGTGCCTCGGGCACCTTATGGTCGTTGTCCTGTGAGTCTAGATTTTCGAATCCGACGCAAAAATGATAGTTAATTGTAACGTTCAGGGCCTTCTAATGACGATGGAACACTCAAATTGCGTCGAGATTCAATACATCGGCCTCCAGCCTACTTGTCTCCAAGGGGATATCGCTGCCTCGGGCACCACATGGTCCTTCTCCTGTGAGTCTAGATTTTTTAATCCGACGCAAAAATGATAGTGAATTGTAACGTTCAGCGCCTCCTAATGACGATAGAAGACTCAAATTGCGTCGCGATCCAATACATCGTCCTCCAGCCGACTTGTCTCCAAGGGTCTATTGCTGCCTCGGGCACCTTATGGTCGTTCTCCTGTGAGTCTAGATTTTCGAATCCGACGCAAAAATGATAGTTAATTGTAACGTTCAGGGCCTTGTAATGACGATGGAACACTCAAATTGCGTCGAGATTCAATACATCGGCCTCCAGCCGACTTGTCTCCAAGGGTCTATTGCTGCCTCGGGCACCTTATGGTCGTTGTCCTGTGAGTCTAGATTTTCGAATCCGACGCAAAAATGATAGTTAATTGTAACGTTCAGGGCCTCCTAATGCCGATGGAACACTCAAATTGCGTCGAGATTCAATACATCGGACTCCAGCCGACTTGTCTCCAAGGGTCTATTGCTGCCTCGGGCACCTTATGGTCGTTCTCCTGTGAGTTTAGATTATCGAATCCGACGCAAAAATGATAGTTAATTATAACGTTCAGGGCCTCCTAATGCCGATGGAACACTCAAATTGCGTCGAGATTCAATACATCGGCCTCCAGCCGACTTGTCTCCAAGGGTCTATTGCTGCCTCGGGCACCTTATGGTCGTTGTCCTGTGAGTCTAGATTTTCGAATCCGACGCAAAAATGATAGTTACTTGTAACGTTCAGGGCCTTCTAATGACGATGGAACACTCAAATTGCGTCGAGATTCAATACATCGGCCTCCAGCCTACTTGTCTCCAAGGGGATATCGCTGCCTCGGGCACCACATGGTCCTTCTCCTGTGAGTCTAGATTTTCGAATCCGACGCAAAAATGATAGTGAATTGTAACGTTCAGCGCCTCCTAATGACGATAGAAGACTCAAATTGCGTCGCGATCCAATACATCGTCCTCCAGCCGACTTGTCTCCAAGGGTCTATTGCTGCCTCGGGCACCTTATGGTCGTTCTCCTGTGAGTCTAGATTTTCGAATCCGACGCAAAAATGATAGTTAATTGTAACGTTCAGGGCCTTGTAATGACGATGGAACACTCAAATTGCGTCGAGATACAATACATCGTCCTCCAGCCGACTTGTCTCCAAGGATCTAATGCTGCCTCGGGCACTTTATGGTCGTTCTCTTGTAATTCTAGATTTTCGAATCCGACGCAAAAATGATAGTTAATTGTAACGTTCAGGGCCGCCTAATGACGATGGAAGTCTCAAATTGCGTCGAGATTCAATACATCGTCCTCCAGCCGACTTGTCTCCAAGGGTCTATTGCTGCCTCGGGCACCTTATGGTCGTTCTCCTGTGAGTCTAGATTTTCGAATCCGACGCAAAAATGATAGTTAATTGTAACGTTCAGGGCCTTCTAATGACGATGGAACACTCAAATTGCGTCGAGATTCAATACATCGGCCTCCAGCCTACTTGTCTCCAAGGGGATATCGCTGCCTCGGGCACCACATGGTCCTTCTCCTGTGAGTCTAGATTTTCGAATCCGACGCAAAAATGATAGTGAATTGTAACGTTCAGCGCCTCCTAATGACGATAGAAGACTCAAATTGCGTCGCGATCCAATACATCGTCCTCCAGCCGACTTGTCTCCAAGGGTCTATTGCTGCCTCGGGCACCTTATGGTCGTTGTCCTGTGAGTCTAGATTTTCGAATCCGACGCAAAAATGATAGTTAATTGTAACGTTCAGGGCCTTGTAATGACGATGGAACACTCAAATTGCGTCGAGATTCAATACATCGGCCTCCAGCCGACTTGTCTCCAAGGGTCTATTGCTGCCTCGGGCACCTTATGGTCGTTGTCCTGTGAGTCTAGATTTTCGAATCCGACGCAAAAATGATAGTTAATTGTAACGTTCAGGGCCTCCTAATGCCGATGGAACACTCAAATTGCGTCGAGATTCAATACATCGGCCTCCAGCCGACTTGTCTCCAAGGGTCTAGTGCTGCCTCGGGCACCTTATGGTCGTTCTCCTGTGAGTTTAGATTATCGAATCCGACGCAAAAATGATAGTTAATTATAACGTTCAGGGCCTCCTAATGCCGATGGAACACTCAAATTGCGTCGAGATTCAATACATCGGCCTCCAGCCGACTTGTCTCCAAGGGTCTATTGCTGCCTCGGGCACCTTATGGTCGTTGTCCTGTGAGTCTAGATTTTCGAATCCGACGCAAAAATGATAGTTAATTGTAACGTTCAGGGCCTTCTAATGACGATGGAACACTCAAATTGCGTCGAGATTCAATACATCGGCCTCCAGCCTACTTGTCTCCAAGGGGATATCGCTGCCTCGGGCACCACATGGTCCTTCTCCTGTGAGTCTAGATTTTCGAATCCGACGCAAAAATGATAGTGAATTGTAACGTTCAGCGCCTCCTAATGACGATAGAAGACTCAAATTGCGTCGCGATCCAATACATCGTCCTCCAGCCGACTTGTCTCCAAGGGTCTATTGCTGCCTCGGGCACCTTATGGTCGTTCTCCTGTGAGTCTAGATTTTCGAATCCGACGCAAAAATGATAGTTAATTGCAACGTTCAGGGCCTTGTAATGACGATGGAACACTCAAATTGCGTCGAGATACAATACATCGTCCTCCAGCCGACTTGTCTCCAAGGATCTAATGCTGCCTCGGGCACTTTATGGTCGTTCTCTTGTAATTCTAGATTTTCGAATCCGACGCAAAAATGATAGTTAATTGTAACGTTCAGGGCCGTCTAATGACGATGGAACTCTCAAATTGCGTCGAGAATCAATACATCGTCCTCCAGCCGACTTGTCTCCAAGGGTCTATTGCTGCCTCGGGCACCTTATGGTCGTTCTCCTGTGAGTCTAGATTTTCGAACCCGACGCTAAAATGATAGTTAATTGTAACGTTCAGGGCCTCCTAATGCCGATGGAACACTCAAATTGCGTCGAGATTCAATACATCGTCCTCCAGCCGACTTGTCTCCAAGGGTCTATTGCTGCCTCGGGCACCTTATGGTCGTTCTCCTGTGAGTCTAGATTTTCGAACCCGACGCAAAAATGATAGTTAATTGAAACGTTCAGGGCCTCCTAATGCCGATGGAACACTCAAATTGCGGCGAGATTCAATACATCGGCCTCCAGCCGACTTGTCTCCAAGGGTCTATTGCTGCATCGGGCACCTTATGGTCGTTCTCCTGTGAGTCTAGATTTTCGAATCCGACGGAAAAATGATACTTAATTGTAACGTTCAGGGCCTTGTAATGACGATGGAACACTCAAATTGCGTCGAGATTCAATACATCGGCCTCCAGCCGACTTGTCTCCAAGGGTCTATTGCTGCCTCGGGCACCTTATGGTCGTTCTCCTGTGAGTTTAGATTATCGAATCCGACGCAAAAATGATAGTTAATTATAACGTTCAGGGCCTCCTAATGCCGATGGAACACTCAAATTGCGTCGAGATTCAATACATCGGCCTCCAGCCGACTTGTCTCCAAGGGTCTATTGCTGCCTCGGGCACCTTATGGTCGTTGTCCTGTGAGTCTAGATTTTCGAATCCGACGCAAAAATTATAGTTAATTGTAACGTTCAGGGCCTTCTAATGACGATGGAACACTCAAATTGCGTCGAGATTCAATACATCGGCCTCCAGCCTACTTGTCTCCAAGGGTCTATTGCTGCCTCGGGCACCTTATGGTCGTTCTCCTATGAGTTTAGATTATCGAATCCGACGCAAAAATGATAGTTAATTATAACGTTCAGGGCCTCCTAATGCCGATGGAACTTTCAAATTGCGTCGAGATTCAATACATCGGCCTCCAGCCGACTTGTCTCCAGGGCTCTATTGCTGCCTCGGGCACCTTATGGTCGTTGTCCTGTGAGTCTAGATTTTCGAATCCGACGCAAAAATGATAGTGAATTGTAACGTTCAGCGCCTCCTAATGACGATAGAAAACTAAAATTGCGTCGCGATCCAATACATCGGCCTCCAGCCGACTTGTCTCCAAGGGTCTATTGCTGCCTCGGGCACCTTATGGTCGTTGTCCTGTGAGTCTAGATTTTCGAATCCGACGCAAAATGATAGTTAATTGTAACGTTCAGGGCCTTGTAATGACGATGGAACACTCAAATTGCGTCGAGATTCAATACATCGGCCTCCAGCCGACTTGTCTCCAACGGTCTATTGCTGCCTCGGGCACCTTATGGTCGTTGTCCTGTGAGTCTAGATTTTCGAATCCGACGCAAAAGTGATAGTTAATTGTAACGTTCAGGGCCTTCTAATGACGATGGAACACTCAAATTGAGTCGAGATTCAATACATCGTCCTCCAGCCGACTTGTCTCCAAGGGTCTATTGCTGCCGCGGGCACCTTATGGTCGTTCTCCTGTGAGTCTAGATTTTCGAACCCGACGCAAAAATGATAGTTAATTGTAACGTTCAGGGCCTCCTAATGCCGATGGAACACTCAAATTGCGTCGAGATTCAATACATCGGCCTCCAGCCGACTTGTCTCCAAGTCTCTATTGCTGCCTCGGGCACCTTATGGTCGTTCTCCTGTGAGTTTAGATTATCGAATCCGACGCAAAAAATGATAGTTAATTATAACGTTCAGGGCCTCCTAATGCCGATGGAACACTCAAATTGCGTCGAGATTCAATACATCGGCCTCCAGCCTACTAGTCTCCAAGGGGATATCGCTGCCTCGGGCTCCACATGGTCCTTCTCCTGTGAGTCTAGATTTTCGAATCCGACGCAAAAATGATAGTTAATTGTAACGTTCAGGGCCTCCTAATGCCGATGGAACACTCAAATTGCGTCGAGATTCAATACATCGGCCTCCAGCCGACGTGTCTCCAAGGGTCTATTGCTGCCTCGGGCACCTTATGGTCGTTCTCCTGTGAGTCTAGATTTTCGAATCCGACGGAAAAATGATAGTTAATTGTAACGTTCAGGGCCTTGTAATGACGATGGAACACTCAAATTGCGTCGAGATTCAATACATCGGCCTCCAGCCGACTTGTCTCCTAGGGTCTATTGCTGCCTCGGGCACCTTATGGTCGTTCTCCTGTGAGTTTAGATTATCGAATCCGACGCAAAAATGATAGTTAATTATAACGTTCTGGGCCTGCTAATGCCGATGGAACACTCAAATTGCGTCGAGATTCAATACATCGGCCTCCAGCCGACTTGTCTCCAAGGGTCTATTGCTGCCTCGGGCACCTTATGGTCGTTCTCCTGTGAGTCTAGATTTTCGAACCCGACGCAAAAATGATAATTGTAACGTTCAGGGCCTCCTAATGCCGATGGAACACTCAAATTGCGTCGAGATTCAATACATCGGCCTCCAGCCGACTTGTCTCCAAGGGTCTATTGCTGCATCGGGCACCTTATGGTCGTTCTCCTGTGAGTCTAGATTTTCGAATCCGACGGAAAAATGATAGTTAATTGTAACGTTCAGGGCCTTGTAATGACGATGGAACACTCAAATTGCGTCGAGATTCAATACATCGGCCTCCAGCCGAATTGTCTCCAAGGGTCCTATTGCTGCCTCGGGCACCTTATGGTCGTTCTCCTATGAGTTTAGATTATCGAATCCGACGCAAAAATGATAGTTAATTATAACGTTCAGGGCCTCCTAATGCCGATGGAACTTTCAAATTGCGTCGAGATTCAATACATCGGCCTCCAGCCGACTTGTCTCCAGGGCTCTATTGCTGCCTCGGGCACCTTATGGTCGTTGTCCTGTGAGTCTAGATTTTCGAATCCGACGCAAAAATGATAGTGAATTGTAACGTTCAGGGCCTTCTAATGACGATGGAACACTCAAATTGCGTCGAGATTCAATACATCGGCCTCCAGCCTACTTGTCTCCAAGGGGATATCGCTGCCTCGGGCACCACATGGTCCTTCTCCTGTGAGTCTAGATTTTCGAATCCGACGCAAAAATGATAGTGAATTGTAACGTTCAGCGCCTCCTAATGACGATAGAAAACTAAAATTGCGTCGCGATCCAATACATCGGCCTCCAGCCGACTTGTCTCCAAGGGTCTATTGCTGCCTCGGGCACCTTATGGTCGTTGTCCTGTGAGTCTAGATTTTCGAATCCGACGCAAAAATGATAGTTAATTGTAACGTTCAGGGCCTTCTAATGACGATGGAACACTCAAATTCCGTCGAGATTCAATACATCGGCCTCCAGCCGACTTGTCTCCAAGGGTCTATTGCTGCCTCGGGCACCTTATGGTCGTTGTCCTGTGAGTCTAGATTTTCGAATCCGACGCAAAAGTGATAGTTAATTGTAACGTTCAGGGCCTTCTAATGACGATGGAACACTCAAATTGAGTCGAGATTCAATACATCGTCCTCCAGCCGACTTGTCTCCAAGGGTCTATTGCTGCCGCGGGCACCTTATGGTCGTTCTCCTGTGAGTCTAGATTTTCGAACCCGACGCAAAAATGATAGTTAATTGTAACGTTCAGGGCCTCCTAATGCCGATGGAACACTCAAATTGCGTCGAGATTCAATACATCGGCCTCCAGCCGACTTGTCTCCAAGGGTCTATTGCTGCCTCGGGCACCTTATGGTCGTTCTCCTGTGAGTTTAGATTATCGAATCCGATGCAAAAATGATAGTTAATTATAACGTTCAGGGCCTCCTAATGCCGATGGAACACTCAAATTGCGTCGAGATTCAATACATCGGCCTCCAGCCTACTAGTCTCCAAGGGGATATCGCTGCCTCGGGCTCCACATGGTCCTTCTCCTGTGAGTCTAGATTTTCGAATCCGACGCAAAAATGATAGTTAATTGTAACGTTCAGGGCCTCCTAATGCCGATGGAACACTCAAATTGCGTCGAGATTCAATACATCGGCCTCCAGCCGACGTGTCTCCAAGGGTCTATTGCTGCCTCGGGCACCTTATGGTCGTTCTCCTGTGAGTCTAGATTTTCGAATCCGACGGAAAAATGATAGTTAATTGTAACGTTCAGGCCTTCTAATGACGATGGAACACTCAAATTGCGTCGAGATTCAATACATCGGCCTCCAGCCGACTTGTCTCCAACGGTCTATTGCTGCCTCGGGCACCTTGTGGTCGTTGTCCTGTGAGTCTAGATTTTCGAATCCGACGCAAAAGTGATAGTTAATTGTAACGTTCAGGGCCTTCTAATGACGATGGAACACTCAAATTGAGTCGAGATTCAATACATCGTCCTCCAGCCGACTTGTCTCCAAGGGTCTATTGCTGCCGCGGGCACCTTATGGTCGTTCTCCTGTGAGTCTAGATTTTCGAACCCGACGCAAAAATGATAGTTAATTGTAACGTTCAGGGCCTCCTAATGCCGATGGAACACTCAAATTGCGTCGAGATTCAATACATCGGCCTCCAGCCGACTTGTCTCCAAGTCTCTATTGCTGCCTCGGGCACCTTATGGTCGTTCTCCTGTGAGTTTAGATTATCGAATCCGACGCAAAAATGATAGTTAATTATAACGTTCAGGGCCTCCTAATGCCGATGGAACACTCAAATTGCGTCGAGATTTCAATACATCGGCCTCCAGCCTACTAGTCTCCAAGGGGATATCGCTGCCTCGGGCTCCACATGGTCCTTCTCCTGTGAGTCTAGATTTTCGAATCCGACGCAAAAATGATAGTTAATTGTAACGTTCAGGGCCTCCTAATGCCGATGGAACACTCAAATTGCGTCGAGATTCAATACATCGGCCTCCAGCCGACGTGTCTCCAAGGGGTCTATTGCTGCCTCGGGCACCTTATGGTCGTTCTCCTGTGAGTCTAGATTTTCGAATCCGACGGAAAAATGATAGTTAATTGTAACGTTCAGGGCCTTGTAATGACGATGGAACACTCAAATTGCGTCGAGATTCAATACATCGGCCTCCAGCCGACTTGTCTCCTAGGGTCTATTGCTGCCTCGGGCACCTTATGGTCGTTCTCCTGTGAGTTTAGATTATCGAATCCGACGCAAAAATGATAGTTAATTATAACGTTCTGGCCTGCTAATGCCGATGGAACACTCAAATTGCGTCGAGATTCAATACATCGGCCTCCAGCCGACTTGTCTCCAAGGGTCTATTGCTGCCTCGGGCACCTTATGGTCGTTCTCCTGTGAGTCTAGATTTTCGAACCCGACGCAAAAATGATAATTGTAACGTTCAGGGCCTCCTAATGCCGATGGAACACTCAAATTGCGTCGAGATTCAATACATCGGCCTCCAGCCGACTTGTCTCCAAGGGTCTATTGCTGCATCGGGCACCTTATGGTCGTTCTCCTGTGAGTCTAGATTTTCGAATCCGACGGAAAAATGATAGTTAATTGTAACGTTCAGGGCCTTGTAATGACGATGGAACACTCAAATTGCGTCGAGATTCAATACATCGGCCTCCAGCCGAATTGTCTCCAAGGGTCTATTGCTGCCTCGGGCACCTTATGGTCGTTCTCCTATGAGTTTAGATTATCGAATCCGACGCAAAAATGATAGTTAATTATAACGTTCAGGGCCTCCTAATGCCGATGGAACTTTCAAATTGCGTCGAGATTCAATACATCGGCCTCCAGCCGACTTGTCTCCAGGGCTCTATTGCTGCCTCGGGCACCTTATGGTCGTTGTCCTGTGAGTCTAGATTTTCGAATCCGACGCAAAAATGATAGTGAATTGTAACGTTCAGGGCCTTCTAATGACGATGGAACACTCAAATTGCGTCGAGATTCAATACATCGGCCTCCAGCCTACTTGTCTCCAAGGGGATATCGCTGCCTCGGGCACCACATGGTCCTTCTCCTGTGAGTCTAGATTTTCGAATCCGACGCAAAAATGATAGTGAATTGTAACGTTCAGCGCCTCCTAATGACGATAGAAAACTAAAATTGCGTCGCGATCCAATACATCGGCCTCCAGCCGACTTGTCTCCAAGGGTCTATTGCTGCCTCGGGCACCTTATGGTCGTTGTCCTGTGAGTCTAGATTTTCGAATCCGACGCAAAAATGATAGTTAATTGTAACGTTCAGGGCCTTCTAATGACGATGGAACACTCAAATTCCGTCGAGATTCAATACATCGGCCTCCAGCCGACTTGTCTCCAAGGGTCTATTGCTGCCTCGGGCACCTTATGGTCGTTGTCCTGTGAGTCTAGATTTTCGAATCCGACGCAAAAGTGATAGTTAATTGTAACGTTCAGGGCCTTCTAATGACGATGGAACACTCAAATTGAGTCGAGATTCAATACATCGTCCTCCAGCCGACTTGTCTCCAAGGGTCTATTGCTGCCGCGGGCACCTTATGGTCGTTCTCCTGTGAGTCTAGATTTTCGAACAAGACGCAAAAATGATAGTTAATTGTAACGTTCAGGGCCTCCTAATGCCGATGGAACACTCAAATTGCGTCGAGATTCAATACATCGGCCTCCAGCCGACTTGTCTCCAAGGGTCTATTGCTGCCTCGGGCACCTTATGGTCGTTCTCCTGTGAGTTTAGATTATCGAATCCGATGCAAAAATGATAGTTAATTATAACGTTCAGGGCCTCCTAATGCCGATGGAACACTCAAATTGCGTCGAGATTCAATACATCGGCTCCAGCCTACTAGTCTCCAAGGGGATATCGCTGCCTCGGGCTCCACATGGTCCTTCTCCTGTGAGTCTAGATTTTCGAATCCGACGCAAAAATGATAGTTAATTGTGACGTTCAGGGCCTCCTAATGCGATGGAACACTCAAATTGCGTCGAGATTCAATACATCGGCCTCCAGCCGACGTGTCTCCAAGGGTCTATTGCTGCCTCGGGCACCTTATGGTCGTTCTCCTGTGAGTCTAGATTTTCGAATCCGACGGAAAAATGATAGTTAATTGTAACGTTCAGGGCCTTGTAATGACGATGGAACACTCAAATTGCGTCGAGATTCAATACATCGGCCTCCAGCCGACTTGTCTCCTAGGGTCTATTGCTGCCTCGGGCACCTTATGGTCGTTCTCCTGTGAGTTTAGATTATCGAATCCGACGCAAAAATGATAGTTAATTATAACGTTCTGGGCCTGCTAATGCCGATGGAACACTCAAATTGCGTCGAGATTCAATACATCGGCCTCCAGCCGACTTGTCTCCAAGGGTCTATTGCTGCCGCGGGCACCTTATGGTCGTTGTCCTGTGAGTCTAGATTTTCGAATCCGACGCAAACATGATAGTTAATTGTAACGTTCAGGGCCTTCTAATGACGATGGAACACTCAAATTGCGTCGAGATTCAATACATCGGCCTCCAGCCTACTTGTCTCCAAGGGGATATCGCTGCCTCGGGCACCACATGGTCCTTCTCCTGTGAGTCTAGATTTTCGAATCCGACGCAAAAATGATAATGAATTGTAACGTTCAGCGCCTCCTAATGACGATAGAAGACTCAAATTGCGTCGCGATCCAATACATCGTCCTCCAGCCGACTTGTCTCCAAGGGTCTATTGCTGCCTCGGGCACCTTATGGTCGTTGTCCTGTGAGTCTAGATTTTCGAATCCGACGCAAAAATGATAGTTAATTGTAACGTTCAGGGCCTTCTAATGACGATGGAACACTCAAATTGCGTCGAGATTCAATACATCGGCCTCCAGCCTACTTGTCTCCAAGGGGATATCGCTGCCTCGGGCACCACATGGTCCTTCTCCTGTGAGTCTAGATTTTCGAATCCGACGCAAAAATGATAGTGAATTGTAACGTTCAGCGCCTCCTAATGACGATAGAAGACTCAAATTGCGTCGCGATCCAATACATCGTCCTCCAGCCGACTTGTCTCCAAGGGTCTATTGCTGCCTCGGGCACCTTATGGTCGTTCTCCTGTGAGTCTAGATTTTCGAATCCGACGCAAATATGATAGTTTATTGTAACGTTCAGGGCCTTCTAATGACGATGGAACACTCAAATTGCGTCGAGACTCAATACATCGGCCTCCAGCCGACTTGTCTCCAAGGGTCTATTGCTGCCTCGGGCACCTTATGGTCGTTGTCCTGTGAGTCTAGATTTTCGAATCCGACGCAAAAATGATAGTTTTGTAACGTTCAAGACCTTCTAATGACGATGGAACACTCAAATTGCGTCGAGATTCAATACATCGTCCTCCAGCCGACTTGTCTTCAAGGGTCTATTGCTGCCTCGGGCACCTTATGGTCGTTCTCCTGTGAGTCTAGATTTTCCAACCCGACGCAAAAATGATAGTTAATTGTAACGTTCAGGGCCTGCTAATGCCGATGGAACACTCAAATTGCGTCGAGATTCAATACATCGGCCTCCAGCCGACTTGTCTCCAAGGGTCTATTGCTGCCTCGGGCACCTTATGGTCGTTCTCCTGTGAGTCTAGATTTTCGAACCCGACGCAAAAATGATAATTGTAACGTTCAGGGCCTCCTAATGCCGATGGAACACTCAAATTGCGTCGAGATTCAATACATCGGCCTCCAGCCGACTTGTCTCCAAGGGTCTATTGCTGCATCGGGCACCTTATGGTTGTTCTCCTGTGAGTCTAGATTTTCGAATCCGACGGAAAAATGATAGTTAATTGTAACGTTCAGGGCCTTGTAATGACGATGGAACACTCAAATTGCGTCGAGATTCAATACATTGGCCTCCAGCCGAATTGTCTCCAAGGGTCTATTGCTGCCTCGGGCACCTTATGGTCGTTCTCCTGTGAGTTTAGATTATCGAATCCGACGCAAAAATGATAGTTAATTATAACGTTCAGGGCCTCCTAATGCCGATGGAACACTCAAATTGCGTCGAGATTCAATACATCGGCCTCCAGCCGACTTGTCTCCAGGACTCTATTGCTGCCTCGGGCACCTTATGGTCGTTGTCCTGTGAGTCTAGATTTTCGAATCCGACGCAAAAATGATAGTTAATTGTAACGTTCAGGGCCTTCTAATGACGATGGAACACTCAAATTGCGTCGAGATTCAATACATCGGCCTCCAGCCTACTTGTCTCCAAGGGGCTATCGCTGCCTCGGGCACCACATGGTCCTTCTCCTGTGAGTCTAGATTTTCGAATCCGACGCAAAAATGATAGTGAATTGTAACGTTCAGCGCCTCCTAATGACGATGGAAAACTAAAATTGCGTCGCGATCCAATACATCGGCCTCCAGCCGACTTGTCTCCAAGGGTCTATTGCTGCCTCGGGCACCTTATGGTCGTTGTCCTGTGAGTCTAGATTTTCGAATCCGACGCAAAAATGATAGTTAATTGTAACGTTCAGGGCCTTCTAATGACGATGGAACACTCAAATTGCGTCGAGATTCAATACATCGGCCTCCAGCCGACTTGTCTCCAAGGGTCTATTGCTGCCTCGGGCACCTTATGGTCGTTGTCCTGTGAGTCTAGATTTTCGAATCCGACGCAAAAGTGATAGTTAATTGTAACGTTCAGGGCCTTCTAATGACGATGGAACACTCAAATTGAGTCGAGATTCAATACATCGTCCTTCAGCCGACTTGTCTCCAAGGGTCTATTGCTGCCGCGGGCACCTTATGGTCGTTCTCCTGTGAGTCTAGATTTTCGAACCCGACGCAAAAATGATAGTTAATTGTAACGTTCAGGGCCTCCTAATGCCGATGGAACACTCAAATTGCGTCGAGATTCAATACATCGACCTCCAGCCGACTTGTCTCCAAGGGTCTATTGCTGCCTCGGGCACCTTATGGTCGTTCTCCTGTGAGTTTAGATTATCGAATCCGACGCAAAAATGATAGTTAATTATAACGTTCAGGGCCTCCTAATGCCGATGGAACACTCAAATTGCGTCGAGATTCAATACATCGGCCTCCAGCCTACTAGTCTCCAAGGGGATATCGCTGCCTCGGGCTCCACATGGTCCTTCTCCTGTGAGTCTAGATTTTCGAATCCGACGCAAAAATGATAGTTAATTGTAACGTTCAGGGCCTCCTAATGCCGATGGAACACTCAAATTGCGTCGAGATTCAATACATCGGCCTCCAGCCGACGTGTCTCCAAGGGTCTATTGCTGCCTCGGGCACCTTATGGTCGTTCTCCTGTGAGTCTAGATTTTCGAATCCGACGGAAAAATGATAGTTAATTGTAACGTTCAGGGCCTTGTAATGACGATGGAACACTCAAATTGCGTCGAGATTCAATACATCGGCCTCCAGCCGACTTGTCTCCTAGGGTCTATTGCTGCCTCGGGCACCTTATGGTCGTTCTCCTGTGAGTTTAGATTATCGAATCCGACGCAAAAATGATAGTTAATTATAACGTTCAGGGCCTCCTAATGCCGATGGAACACTCAAATTGCGTCGAGATTCAATACATCGACCTCCAGCCGACTTGTCTCCAAGGGTCTATTGCTGCCTCGGGCACCTCATGGTCGTTCTCCTGTGAGTCTAGATTTTCGAATCCGACGCAAAAATGATAGTTAATTGTAACGTTCAGGGCCTTGTAATGACGATGGAACACTCAAATTGCGTCGAGATTCAATACATCGGCCTCCAGCCGACTTGTCTCCAAGGGTCTATTGCTGCCTCGGGCACCTTATGGTCGTTGTCCTGTGAGTCTAGATTTTCGAATCCGACGCAAAAATGATAGTTAATTGTAACGTTCAGGGCCTTCTAATGACGATGGAACACTCAAATTGCGTCGAGATTCAATACATCGTCCTCCAGCCGACTTGTCTCCAAGGGTCTATTGCTGCCTCGGGCACCTTATGGTCGTTCTCCTGTGAGTCTAGATTTTCGAATCCGACGCAAAAATGATAGTTAATTGTAACGTTCAGGGCCTTGTAATGACGATGGAACACTCAAATTGCGTCGAGATTCAATACATCGGCCTCCAGCCGACTTGTCTCCAAGGGTCTATTGCTGCCTCGGGCACCTTATGGTCGTTCTCCTGTGAGTTTAGATTATCGAATCCGACGCAAAAATGATAGTTAATTATAACGTTCAGGGCCTCCTAATGCCGATGGAACACTCAAATTGCGTCGAGATTCAATACATCGGCCTCCAGCCGACTTGTCTCCAAGGGTCTATTGCTGCCTCGGGCACCTTATGGTCGTTGTCCTGTGAGTCTAGATTTTCGAATCCGACGCAAAAATGATAGTTAATTGTAACGTTCAGGGCCTTCTAATGACGATGGAACACTCAAATTGCGTCGAGATTCAATACATCGGCCTCCAGCCTACTTGTCTCCAAGGGGATATCGCTGCCTCGGGCACCACATGGTCCTTCTCCTGTGAGTCTAGATTTTCGAATCCGACGCAAAAATGATAGTGAATTGTAACGTTCAGCGCCTCCTAATGACGATAGAAGACTCAAATTGCGTCGCGATCCAACACATCGTCCTCCAGCTGACTTGTCTCCAAGGGTCTATTGCTGCCTCGGGCACCTTATGGTCGTTGTCCTGTGAGTCTAGATTTTCGAATCCGACGCAAAAATGACAGTTTATTGTAACGTTCAGGGCCTTCTAATGACGATGGAACACTCAAATTGCGTCGAGATTCAATACATCGGCCTCCAGCCGACTTGTCTCCAAGGGTCTATTGCTGCCTCGGGCACCTTATGGTCGTTCTCCTGTGAGTTTAGATTATCGAATCCGACGCAAAAATGATAGTTAATTATAACGTTCAGGGCCTCCTAATGCCGATGGAACACTCAAATTGCGTCGAGATTCAATACATCGGCCTCCAGCCGACTTGTCTCCAAGGGTCTATTGCTGCCTCGGGCACCTTATGGTCGTTCTCCTGTGAGTCTAGATTTTCGAACCCAACGCTAAAATGATAGTTAATTGTAACGTTCAGGGCCTCCTAATGACGATAGAAGACTCAAATTGCGTTGCGATCCAATACATCGTCCTCCAGCCGACTTGTCTCCAAGGGTCTATTGCTGCCTCGGGCACCTTATGGTCGTTCTACTGTGAGTTTAGATTATCGAATCCGACGCAAAAATGATAGTTAATTGTAACGTTCAGGGCCTTCTAATGACGATGGGACACTCAAATTGCGTCGAGATTCAATACATCGTCCTCCAGCCGACTTGTCTCCAAGGGGATATTGCTGTCTCGGGCACAATATGATCCTTCTCCTGTGAGTCTAGATTTTCGAATCCGACGCAAAAATGATGGTGAATTGTAACGTTCAGCGCCTCCTAATGACGATAGAAGACTCAAATTGCGTCGCGATCCAATACATCGTCCTCCAGCCGACTTGTCTCCAAGGGTCTATTGCTGCCTCGGGCACTTTATGGTCGTTCTCCTGTGAGTCTAGATTATCGAATCCGACTCAAAAATGATAGTTAATTGTAACGTTCAGGGCCTTCTAATGCCGATGGAACACTCAAATTGCGTCGAGATTCAATACATCGGCCTCCAGCCGACTTGTCTCCAAGGGTCTATTGCTGCCTCGGGCACCTTATGGTCGTTCTCCTGTAAGTTTAGATTATCGAATCCGACGCAAAAATGATAGTTAATTGTAACGTTCAGGGCCTCCTAATGCCGATGGAACACTCAAATTGCGTCGAGATTCAATACATCGGCCTCCAGCCGACTTGTCTCCAAGGGTCTATTGCTGCCTCGGGCACCTTATGGTCGTTGTCCTGTGAGTCTAGATTTTCGAATCCGACGCAAAAATGATAGTTAATTGTAACGTTCAGGGCCTTCTAATGACGATGGAACACTCAAATTGCGTCGAGATTCAATACATCGGCCTCCAGCCTACTTGTCTCCAAGGGGATATCGCTGCCTCGGGCACCACATGGTCCTTCTCCTGTGAGTCTAGATTTTCGAATTCGACGCAAAAATGATAGTGAATTGTAACGTTCAGCGCCTCCTAATGACGATAGAAGACTCAAATTGCGTCGCTATCCAATACATCGTCCTCCAGCCGACTTGTCTCCAAGGGTCTATTGCTGCCTCGGGCACCTTATGGTCGTTCTCCTGTGAGTCTAGATTTTCGAATCCGACGCAAAAATGATAGTTAATTGTAACGTTCAGGGCCTTCTAATGACGATGGAACACTCAAATTGCGTCGAGATTCAATACATCGGCCTCCAGCCGACTTGTCTCCAAGGGTCTATTGCTGCCTCGGGCACCTTATGGTCGTTCTCCTGTGAGTTTAGATTATCGAATCCGACGCAAAAATGATAGTTAATTATAACGTTCAGGGCCTCCTAATGCCGATGGAACACTCAAATTGCGTCGAGATTCAATACATCGGCCTCCAGCCGACTTGTCTCCAAGGGTCTATTGCTGCCTCGGGCACCTTATGGTCGTTGTCCTGTGAGTCTAGATTTTCGAATCCGACGCAAAAATGATAGTTAATTGTAACGTTCAGGGCCTTCTAATGACGATGGAACACTCAAATTGCGTCGAGATTCAATACATTGGCCTCCAGCCGAATTGTCTCCAAGGGTCTATTGCTGCCTCGGGCACCTTATGGTCGTTCTCCTGTGAGTTTAGATTATCGAATCCGACGCAAAAATGATAGTTAATTATAACGTTCAGGGCCTCCTAATGCCGATGGAACACTCAAATTGCGTCGAGATTCAATACATCGGCCTCCAGCCGACTTGTCTCCAGGACTCTATTGCTGCCTCGGGCACCTTATGGTCGTTGTCCTGTGAGTCTAGATTTTCGAATACGACGCAAAAATGATAGTTAATTGTAACGTTCAGGGCCTTCTAATGACGATGGAACACTCAAATTGCGTCGAGATTCAATACATCGGCCTCCAGCCTACTTGTCTCCAAGGGGATATCGCTGCCTCGGGCACCACATGGTCCTTCTCCTGTGAGTCTAGATTTTCGAATCCGACGCAAAAATGATAGTGAATTGTAACGTTCAGCGCCTCCTAATGACGATAGAAAACTAAAATTGCGTCGCGATCCAATACATCGGCCTCCAGCCGACTTGTCTCCAAGGGTCTATTGCTGCCTCGGGCACCTTATGGTCGTTGTCCTGTGAGTCTAGATTTTCGAATCCGACGCAAAAATGATAGTTAATTGTAACGTTCAGGGCCTTCTAATGACGATGGAACACTCAAATTGCGTCGAGATTCAATACATCGGCCTCCAGCCGACTTGTCTCCAAGGGTCTATTGCTGCCTCGGGCACCTTATGGTCGTTGTCCTGTGAGTCTAGATTTTCGAATCCGACGCAAAAGTGATAGTTAATTGTAACGTTCAGGGCCTTCTAATGACGATGGAACACTCAAATTGAGTCGAGATTCAATACATCGTCCTTCAGCCGACTTGTCTCCAAGGGTCTATTGCTGCCGCGGGCACCTTATGGTCGTTCTCCTGTGAGTCTAGATTTTCGAACCCGACGCAAAAATGATAGTTAATTGTAACGTTCAGGGCCTCCTAATGCCGATGGAACACTCAAATTGCGTCGAGATTCAATACATCGACCTCCAGCCGACTTGTCTCCAAGGGTCTATTGCTGCCTCGGGCACCTTATGGTCGTTCTCCTGTGAGTTAAGATTATCGAATCCGACGCAAAAATGATAGTTAATTATAACGTTCAGGGCCTCCTAATGCCGATGGAACACTCAAATTGCGTCGAGATTCAATACATCGGCCTCCAGCCTACTAGTCTCCAAGGGGATATCGCTGCCTCGGGCTCCACATGGTCCTTCTCCTGTGAGTCTAGATTTTCGAATCCGACGCAAAAATGATAGTTAATTGTAACGTTCAGGGCCTCCTAATGCCGATGGAACACTCAAATTGCGTCGAGATTCAATACATCGGCCTCCAGCCGACGTGTCTCCAAGGGTCTATTGCTGCCTCGGGCACCTTATGGTCGTTCTCCTGTGAGTCTAGATTTTCGAATCCGACGGAAAAATGATAGTTAATTGTAACGTTCAGGGCCTTGTAATGACGATGGAACACTCAAATTGCGTCGAGATTCAATACATCGGCCTCCAGCCGACTTGTCTCCTAGGGTCTATTGCTGCCTTGGGCACCTTATGGTCGTTCTCCTGTGAGTTTAGATTATCGAATCCGACGCAAAAATGATAGTTAATTATAACGTTCTGGGCCTGCTAATGCCGATGGAACACTCAAATTTCGTCGAGATTCAATACATCGGCCTCCAGCCGACTTGTCTCCAAGGGTCTATTGCTGCCGCGGGCACCTTATGGTCGTTGTCCTGTGAGTCTAGATTTTCGAATCCGACGCTAACATGATAGTTAATTGTAACGTTCAGGGCCTTCTAATGACGATGGAACACTCAAATTGCGTCGAGATTCAATACATCGGCCTCCAGCCTACTTGTCTCCAAGGGGATATCGCTGCCTCGGGCACCACATGGTCCTTCTCCTGTGAGTCTAGATTTTCGAATCCGACGCAAAAATGATAGTGAATGGTAACGTTCAGCGCCTCCTAATGACGATAGAAGACTCAAATTGCGTCGCGATCCAATACATCGTCCTCCAGCCGACTTGTCTCCAAGGGTCTATTGCTGCCTCGGGCACCTCATGGTCGTTCTCCTGTGAGTCTAGATTTTCGAATCCGACGCAAAAATGATAGTTAATTGTAACGTTCAGGGCCTTGTAATGACGATGGAACACTCAAATTGCGTCGAGATTCAATACATCGGCCTCCAGCCGACTTGTCTCCAAGGGTCTATTGCTGCCTCGGGCACCTTATGGTCGTTGTCCTGTGAGTCTAGATTTTCGAATCCGACGCAAAAATGATAGTTAATTGTAACGTTCAGGGCCTTCTAATGACGATGGAACACTCAAATTGCGTCGAGATTCAATACATCGTCCTCCAGCCGACTTGTCTCCAAGGGTCTATTGCTGCCTCGGGCACCTTATGGTCGTTCTCCTGTGAGTCTAGATTTTCGAATCCGACGCAAAAATGATAGTTAATTGTAACGATCAGGGCCTTGTAATGACGATGGAACACTCAAATTGCGTCGAGATTCAATACATCGGCCTCCAGCCGACTTGTCTCCAAGGGTCTATTGCTGCCTCGGGCACCTTATGGTCGTTGTCCTGTGAGTCTAGATTTTCGAATCCGACGCAAAAATGATAGTTAATTGTAACGTTCAGGGCCTTCTAATGACGATGGAACACTCAAATTGCGTCGAGATTCAATATATCGGCCTCCAGCCTACTTGTCTCCAAGGGGATATCGCTGCCTCGGGCACCACATGGTCCTTCTCCTGTGAGTCTAGATTTTCGAATCCGACGCAAAAATGATAGTGAATTGTGACGTTCAGCGCCTCCTAATGACGATAGAAGACTCAAATTGCGTCGCGATCCAACACATCGTCCTCCAGCTGACTTGTCTCCAAGGGTCTATTGCTGCCTCGGGCACCTTATGGTCGTTGTCCTGTGAGTCTAGATTTTCGAATCCGACGCAAAAATGACAGTTTATTGTAACGTTCAGGGCCTTCTAATGACGATGGAACACTCAAATTGCGTCGAGATTCAATACATCGGCCTCCAGCCGACTTGTCTCCGAGGGTCTATTGCTGCCTCGGGCACCTTATGGTCGTTCTCCTGTGAGTTTAGATTATCGAATCCGACGCAAAAATGATAGTTAATTATAACGTTCAGGGCCTCCTAATGCCGATGGAACACTCAAATTGCGTCGAGATTCAATACATCGTCCTCCAGCCGACTTGTCTCCAAGGGGATATTGCTGTCTCGGGCACAATATGATCCTTCTCCTGTGAGTCTAGATTTTCGAATCCGACGCAAAAATGATGGTGAATTGTAACGTTCAGCGCCTCCTAATGACGATAGAAGACTCAAATTGCGTCGCGATCCAATACATCGTCCTCCAGCCGACTTGTCTCCAAGGGTCTATTGCTGCCTCGGGCACCTTATGGTCGTTCTCCTGTGAGTCTAGATTATCGAATCCGACTCAAAAATGATAGTTAATTGTAACGTTCAGGGCCTTCTAATGCCGATGGAACACTCAAATTGCGTCGAGATTCAATACATCGGCCTCCAGCCGACTTGTCTCCAAGGGTCTATTGCTGCCTCGGGCACCTTATGGTCGTTCTCCTGTGAGTTTAGATTATCGAATCCGACGCAAAAATGATAGTTAATTATAACGTTCAGGGCCTCCTAATGCCGATGGAACACTCAAATTGCGTCGAGATTCAATACATCGGCCTCCAGCCGACTTGTCTCCAAGGGTCTATTGCTGCCTCGGGCACCTTATGGTCGTTGTCCTGTGAGTCTAGATTTTCGAATCCGACGCAAAAATGATAGTTAATTGTAACGTTTAGGTCCTTCTAATGACGATGGAAGACTCAAATTGCGTCGAGATTCAATACATCGGCCTCCAGCCTACTTGTCTCCAAGGGGATATCGCTGCCTCGGGCACCACATGGTCCTTCTCCTGTGAGTCAGGATTTTCGAATCCGACGCAAAAATGATAGTTAATTGTAACGTTCAGGGCCTTGTAATGACGATGGAACACTCAAATTGCGTCGAGATACAATACGTCGTCCTCCAGCCGACTTGTCTCCAAGGATCTAGTGCTGCCTCGGGCACTTTATGGTCGTTCTCTTGTAATTCTAGATTTTCGAATCCGACGCAAAAATGATAGTTAATTATAACGTTCAGGGCCGCCTAATGACGATGGAACTCTCAAATTGCGTCGAGATTCAATACATCGTCCTCCAGCCGACTTGTCTCCAAGGGTCTATTGCTGCCTCGGGCACCTTATGTACGTTCTCCTGTGAGTCTAGATTATCGAATCCGACGCAAAAATGATAGTTAATTATAACGTTCAGGGCCTCCTAATGCCGATGGAACACTCAAATTGCGTCGAGATTCAATACATCGGCCTCCAGCCGACTGGTCTCCAAGGGTCTATTGCTGCCTCGGGCACCTTATGGTCGTTGTCCTGTGAGTCTAGATTTTCGAATCCGACGCAAAAATGATAGTTAATTGTAACGTTCAGGGCCGCCTAATGACGATGGAACTCTCAAATTGCGTCGAGATTCAATACATCGGCCTCCAGCCGACTTGTCTCCAAGGGTCTATTGCTGCCTCGGGCACCTTATGGTCGTTCTCCTGTGAGTTTAGATTATCGAATCCGACGCAAAAATGATAGTTAATTATAACGTTCAGGGCCTCCTAATGCCGATGGAACACTCAAATTGCGTCGAGATTCAATACATCGGCCTCCAGCCGACTTGTCTCCAAGGGTCTATTGCTGCCTCGGGCACCTTATGGTCGTTCTCCTGTGAGTCTAGATTTTCGAATCCGACGCAAAAATGATAGTTAATTGTAACGTTCAGGGCCTTCTAATGCCGATGGAACACTCAAATTGCGTCGAGTTTCAATACATCGGCCTCTAGCCGACTTGTCTCCAAGGATCTAATGCTGCCTCGGGCACTTTATGGTCGTTCTCTTGTAATTCTAGATTTTCGAATCCGACGCAAAACTGATAGTTAATTGTAACGTTCAGGGCCGCCTAATGACGATGGAACTCTCAAATTGCGTCGAGATTCAATACATCGTCCTCCAGCCGACTTGTCTCCAAGGGTCTATTGCTGCCTCGGGCACCTTATGGTCGTTCTCCTGTGAGTC
This sequence comes from Schistocerca americana, assembly GCF_021461395.2. NCBI lineage: Eukaryota > Metazoa > Arthropoda > Insecta > Orthoptera > Acrididae > Schistocerca > Schistocerca americana. The sequence continues at coordinate 43,617 of NW_025726325.1, forward strand.
TAGATTTTCGAACCCGACGCTAAAATGATAGTTAATTGTAACGTTCAGGGCCTTGTAATGACGATGGAACACTCAAATTGCGTCGAGATACAATACATCGTCCTCCAGCCGACTTGTCTCCAAGGATCTAATGCTGCCTCGGGCACTTTATGGTCGTTCTCTTGTAATTCTAGATTTTCGAATCCGACGCAAAAATGATAGTTAATTGTAACGTTCAGGGCCTTCTAATGACGATGGGACACTAAAATTGCGTCGAGATTCAATACATCGTCCTCCAGCCGACGTGTCTCCAAGGGGATATTGCTGTCTCGGGCACAATATGATCCTTCTCCTGTGAGTCTAGATTTTCGAATCCGACGCAAAAATGATAGTGAATTGTAACGTTCAGCGCCTCCTTATGACGATAGAAGACTCAAATTGCGTCGCGATCCAATACATCGTCCTCCAGCCGACTTGTCTCCAAGGGTCTATTGCTGCCTCGGGCACTTTATGGTCGTTGTCCTGTGAGTCTAGATTTTCGAATCCGACGCAAAAATGATAGTTAATTGTAACGTTCAGGGCCTTCTAATGACGATGGAACACTGAAATTGCGTCGAGATTCAATACATCGGCCTTCAGCCTACTTGTCTCCAAGGGGATATCGCTGCCTCGGGCACCACATGGTCCTTCTGCTGTGAGTATAGATTTTCGAATCCGACGCAAAAATGATAGTGAATTGTAACGTTCAGCGCCTCCTAATGACGATAGAAGACTCAAATTGCGTCGCGATCCAATACATCGGCCTCCAGCCGACTTGTCTCCAAGGGTCTATTGCTGCCTCGGGCACCTTATGGTCGTTCTCCTGTGAGTCTAGATTTTCGAATCCGACGCAAAAATGATAGTTAATTGTAACGTTCAGGGCCTTGTAATGACGATGGAACACTCAAATTGCGTAGAGATACAATACATCGTCCTCCAGCCGACTTGTCTCCAAGGATCTAATGCTGCCTCGGGCACTTTATGGTCGTTCTCTTGTAATTCTAGATTTTCGAATCCGACGCAAAAATGATAGTTAATTGTAACGTTCAGGGCCGCCTAATGACGATGGAACTCTCAAATTGCGTCGAGATTCAATACATCGTCCTCCAGCCGACTTGTCTCCAAGGGTCTATTGCTGCCTCGGGCACCTTATGGTCGTTCTCCTGTGAGTCTAGATTTTCGAACCCGACGCTAAAATGATAGTTAATTGTAACGTTCGGGGCCTCCTAATGACGATAGAAGACTCAAATTGCGTCGAGATTCAATACATCGGCCCCCAGCCGACTTGTCTCCAAGGGTCTATTTCTGCCTCGGGCACCTTATGGTCGTTCTCCTGTGAGTTTAGATTATCGAATCCGACGCAAAAATGATAGCTAATTATAACGTTCAGGGCCTCGTAATGACGATGGGACACTCAAATTGCGTCGAGATTCAATACATCGTCCTCCAGCCGACTTGTCTCCAAGGGGATATTGCTGTCTCGGGCACAATATGATCCTTCTCCTGTGAGTCTAGATTTTCGAATCCGACGCAAAAATGATAGTTAATTGTAACGTTCAGGGCCGCCTAATGACGATGGAACTCTCAAATTGCGTCGAGATTCAATACATCGGCCTCCAGCCGACTTGTCTCCAAGGGTCTATTGCTGCCTCGGGCACCTTATGGTCGTTCTCCTGTGAGTTTAGATTATCGAATCCGACGCAAAAATGATAGTTAATTATAACGTTCAGGGCCTCCTAATGCCGATGGAACACTCAAATTGCGTCGAGATTCAATACATCGGCCTCCAGCCGACTTGTCTCCAAGGGTCTATTGCTGCCTCGGGCACCTTATGGTCGTTGTCCTGTGAGTCTAGATTTTCGAAACCGACGCAAAAATGATAGTTAATTGTAACGTTCAGGGCCTTGTAATGACGATGGAACACTCAAATTGCGTCGAGATACAATACATCGTTCTCCAGCCGACTTGTCTCCAAGGGTCTATTGCTGCCTCGGGCACCTTATGGTCGTTCTCCTGTGAGTCTAGATTTTCGAATCCGACGCAAAAATGATAGTTAATTATAACGTTCAGGGCCTTCTAATGCCGATGGAACACTCAAATTGCGTCGAGATTCAATACATCGGCCTCCAGCCGACTTGTCTCCAAGGGTCTATTGCTGCCTCGGGCACCTTATGGTCGTTCTCCTGTAAGTTTAGATTATCGAATCCGACGCAAAAATGATAGTTAATTGTAACGTTCAGGGCCTCCTAATGCCGATGGAACACTCAAATTGCGTCGTGATTCAATACATCGGCCTCCAGCCGACTTGTCTCCAAGGGTCTATTGCTGCCTCGGGCACCTTATGGTCGTTGTCCTGTGAGTCTAGATTTTCGAATCCGACGCAAAAATGATAGTTAATTGTAACGTTCAGGGCCTTCTAATGACGATGGAACACTCAAATTGCGTCGAGATTCAATACATCGGCCTCCAGCCTACTTGTCTCCAAGGGGATATCGCTGCCTCGGGCACCACATGGTCCTTCTCCTGTGAGTCTAGATTTTCGAATCCGACGCAAAAATGATAGTGAATTGTAACGTTCAGCGCCTCCTAATGACGATAGAAGACTCAAATTGCGCCGCGATCCAATACATCGTCCTCCAGCCGACTTGTCTCCAAGGGTCTATTGCTGCCTCGGGCACCTTATGGTCGTTCTCCTGTGAGTCTAGATTTTCGAATCCGACGCAATAATGATAGTTAATTGTAACGTTCAGGGCCTTCTAATGACGATGGAACACTCAAATTGCGTCGAGATTCAATACATCGGCCTCCAGCCGACTTGTCTCCAAGGGTCTATTGCTGCCTCGGGCACCTTATGGTCGTTCTCCTGTGAGTTTAGATTATCGAATCCGACGCAAAAATGATAGTTAATTATAACGTTCAGGGCCTCCTAATGCCGATGGAACACTCAAATTGCGTCGAGATTCAATACATCGGCCTCCAGCCGACATGTCTCCAAGGGTCTATTGCTGCCTCGGGCACCTTATGGTCGTTCTCCTGTGAGTCTAGATTTTCGAATCCGACGCAAAAATTATAGTTAATTGTAACGTTCAGGGCCTCCTAATGACGATAGAAGACTCAAATTGCGTCGAGATTCAATACATCGGCCTCCAGCCGACTTGTCTCCAAAGGTCTATTGCTGCCTCGGGCACCTTATGGTCGTTCTCCTGTGAGTTTAGATTATCGAATCCGACGCAAAAATGATAGTTAATTGTAACGTTCAGGGCCTTCTAATGACGATGGAAGACTCAAATTGCGTCGAGATTCAATACATCGGCCTCCAGCCTACTTGTCTCCAAGGGGATATCGCTGCCTCGGGCACCACATGGTCCTTCTCCTGTGAGTCTAGATTTTCGAATCCGACGCAAAAATGATAGTTAATTGTAACGTTCAGGGCCTTGTAATGACGATGGAACACTCAAATTGAGTCGAGATACAATATGTCGTCCTCCAGCCGACTTGTCTCCAAGGATCTAATGCTGCCTCGGGCACTTTATGGTCGTTCTCTTGTAATTCTAGATTTTCGAATCCGACGCAAAAATGATAGTTAATTGTAACGTTCAGGGCCGCCTAAAGACGATGGAACTCTCAAATTGCGTCGAGATTCAATACATCGTCCTCCAGCCGACTTGTCTCCAAGGGTCTATTGCTGCCTCGGGCACCTTATGGTCGTTCTCCTGTGAGTCTAGATTATCGAATCCGACGCAAAAATGATAGTTAATTATAACGTTCAGGGCCTCCTAATGCCGATGGAACACTCAAATTGCGTCGAGATTCAATACATCGGCCTCCAGCCGACTGGTCTCCAAGGGTCTATTGCTGCCTCGGGCACCTTATGGTCGTTGTCCTGTGAGTCTAGATTTTCGAATCCGACGCAAAAATGATAGTTAATTGTAACGTTCAGGGCCGCCTAATGACGATGGAACTCTCAAATTGCGTCGAGATTCAATACATCGGCCTCCAGCCGACTTGTCTCCAAGGGTCTATTGCTGCCTCGGGCACCTTATGGTCGTTCTCCTGTGAGTTTAGATTATCGAATCCGACGCAAAAATGATAGTTAATTATAACGTTCAGGGCCTCCTAATGCCGATGGAACACTCAAATTGCGTCGAGATTCAATACATCGGCCTCCAGCCGACTTGTCTCCAAGGGTCTATTGCTGCCTCGGGCACCTTATGGTCGTTGTCCTGTGAGTCTAGATTTTCGAAACCGACGCAAAAATGATAGTTAATTGTAACGTTCAGGGCCTTGTAATGACGATGGAACGCTCAAATTGCGTCGAGATACAATACATCGTTCTCCAGCCGACTTGTCTCCAAGGGTCTATTGCTGCCTCGGGCACCTTATGGTCGTTCTCCTGTGAGTCTAGATTTTCGAATCCGACGCAAAAATGATAGTTAATTGTAACGTTCAGGGCCTTCTAATGCCGATGGAACACTCAAATTGCGTCGAGTTTCAATACATCGGCCTCCAGCCGACTTGTCTCCAAGGGTCTAATGCTGCCTCGGGCACTTTATGGTCGTTCTCTTGTAATTCTAGATTTTCGAATCCGACGCAAAAATGATAGTTCATTGTAACGTTCAGGGCCGCCTAATGACGATGGAACTCTCAAATTGCGTCGAGATTCAATACATCGTCCTCCAGCCGACTTGTCTCCAAGGGTCTATTGCTGCCTCGGGCACCTTATGGTCGTTCTCCTGTGAGTCTAGATTTTCGAACCCGACGCTAAAATGATAGTTAATTGTAACGTTGAGGGCCTCCTAATGACGATAGAAGACTCAAATTGCGTCGCGATCCAATACATCGTCCTCCAGCCGACTTGTCTCCAAGGGTCTATTGCTGCCTCGGGCACCTTATGGTCGTTCTCCTGTGAGTTTAGATTATCGAATCCGACGCAAAAATGATAGTTAATTGTAACGTTCAGGGCCTTCTAATGACGATGGGACACTAAAATTGCGTCGAGATTCAATACATCGTCCTCCAGCCGACGTGTCTCCAAGGGAATATTGCTGTCTCGGGCACAATGTGATCCTTCTCCTGTGAGTCTAGATTTTCGAATCCGACGCAAAAATGATAGTGAATTGTAACGTTCAGCGCCTCCTAATGACGATAGAAGACTCAAATTGCGTCGCGATCCAATACATCGTCCTCCAGCCGACTTGTCTCCAAGGGTCTATTGCTGCCTCGGGCACCTTATGGTCGTTCTCCTGTGAGTTTAGATTATCGAATCCGACGCAAAAATGATCGTTAATTATAACGTTCAGGGTCTCCTAATGCCGATGGAACACTCAAATTGCGTCGTGATTCAATACATCGGCCTCCAGCCGACTTGTCTCCAAGGGTCTATTGCTGCCTCGGGCACCTTACGGTCGTTGTCCTGTGAGTCTAGATTTTGAATCCGACGCAAAAATGATAGTTAATTGTAACGTTCAGGGCCTTCTAATGACGATGGAACATTCAAATTGCGTCGAGATTCAATACATCGGCCTCCAGCCTACTTGTCTCCAAGGAGATATCGCTGCCTCGGGCACCACATGGTCCTTCTGCTGTGAGTATAGATTTTCGAATCCGATGCAAAAATGATAGTGAATTGTAACGTTCAGCGCCTCCTAATGACGATAGAAGACTCAAATTGCGTCGCGATCCAATACATCGGCCTCCAGCCGACTTGTCTTCAAGGGTCTATTGCTGCCTCGGGCACCTTATGGTCGTTCTCCTGTGAGTCTAGATTTTCGAATCCGACGCAAAAATGATAGTTAATTGTAACGTTCAGGGCCTTGTAATGACGATGGAACACTCAAATTGCGTCGAGATACAATACATCGTCCTCCAGCCGACTTGTCTCCAAGGATCTAATGCTGCCTCGGGCACTTTATGGTCGTTCTCTTGTAATTCTAGATTTTCGAATCCGACGCAAAAATGATAGTTAATTGTAACGTCCAGGGCCGCCTAATGACGATGGAACTCTCAAATTGCGTCGAGATTCAATACATCGTCCTCCAGCCGACTTGTCTCCAAGGGTCTATTGCTGCCTCGGGCACCTTATGGTCGTTCTCCTGTGAGTCTAGATTTTCGAACCCGACGCTAAAATGATAGTTAATTGTAACGTTCAGGGCCTCCTAATGACGATAGAAGACTCAAATTGCGTCGAGATTCAATACATCGGCCTCCAGCCGACTTGTCTCCAAGGGTCTATTGCTGCCTCGGGCACCTTATGGTCGTTCTCCTGTGAGTTTAGATTATCGAATCCGACGCAAAAATGATAGGTAATTATAACGTTCAGGGCCTCCTAATGACGATGGGACACTCAAATTGCGTCGAGATTCAATACATCGTCCTCCAGCCGACTTGTCTCCAAAGGGATATTGCTGTCTCGGGCACAATATGATCCTTCTCCTGTGAGTCTAGTATTTCGAATCCGACGCAAAAATGATAGTGAATTGTAACGTTCAGCGCCTCCTAATGACGATAGAAGACTCAAATTGCGTCGCGATCCAATACATCGTCCTCCAGCCGACTTGTCTCCAAGGGTCTATTGCTGCCTCGGGCACCTTATGGTCGTTCTCCTGTGAGTTTAGATCATCGAATCCGACGCGAAAATGATAGTTAATTGTAACGTTCAGGGCCTTCTAATGACGATGGGACACTCAAATTGCGTAGAGATTCAATACATCGTCCTCCAGCCGACTTGTCTCCAAGGGGATATTGCTGTCTCGGGCACAATATGATCCTTCTCCTGTGAGTCTAGATTTTCGAATCCGACGCAAAAATGATAGTGAATTGTAACGTTCAGCGCCTCCTAATGACGTTAGAAGACTCAAATTGCGTCGCGATCCAATACATCGTCCTCCAGCCGACTTGTCTCCAAGGGTCTATTGCTGCCTCGGGCACCTTATGGTCGTTCTCCTGTGAGTCTAGATTTTCGAATCCGACGCAAAAATGATAGTTAATTGTAACGTTCAGGGCCTTCTAATGCCGATGGAACACTCAAATTGCGTCGAGATTCAATACATCGTCCTCCAGCCGACTTGTCTCCAAGGGTCTATTGCTGCCTCGGGCACCTTATGGTCGTTCTCCTGTGAGTCTAGATTATCGAATCCGACGCAAAAATGATCGTTAATTATAACGTTCAGGGCCTCCTAATGCCGATGGAACACTCAAATTGCGTCGAGATTCAATACATCGGCCTCCAGCCGACTTGTCTCCAAGGGTCTATTGCTGCCACGGGCAGCTTATGGTCGTTGTCCTGTGAGTCTAGATTTTCGAATCCGACGCAAAAATGATAGTTAATTGTAACGTTCAGGGCCTTCTAATGACGATGGAACACTCAAATTGCGTCGAGATTCAATACATCGGCCTCCAGCCTACTTGTCTCCAAGGGGATATCGCTGCCTCGGGCACCACATGGTCCTTCTCCTGTGAGGATAGATTTTCGAATCCGACGCAAAAATGATAGTGAATTGTAACGTTCAGCGCCTCCTAATGACGATAGAAGACTCAAATTGCGTCGCGATCCAATACATCGTCCTCCAGCCGACTTGTCTCCAAGGGTCTATTGCTGCCTCGGGCACCTTATGGTCGTTCTCCTGTGAGTCTAGATTTTCGAATCCGACGCAAAAATGATAGTTAATTGTAACGTTCAGGGCTTTGTAATGACGATGGAACACTCAAATTGCGTCGAGATACAATACATCGTCCTCCAGCCGACTTGTCTCCAAGGGTCTATTGCTGCCTCGGGCAGCTTATGGTCGTTGTCCTGTGAGTCTAGATTTTCGAATCCGACGCAAAAATGATAGTTAATTGTAACGTTCAGGGCCTTCTAATGACGATGGAACACTCAAATTGCGTCGAGATTCAATACATCGGCCTCCAGCCTACTTGTCTCCAAGGGGATATCGCTGCCTCGGGCACCACATGGTCCTTCTCCTGTGAGGATAGATTTTCGAATCCGACGCAAAAATGATAGTGAATTGTAACGTTCAGCGCCTCCTAATGACGATAGAAGACTCAAATTGCGTCGCGATCCAATACATCGTCCTCCAGCCGACTTGTCTCCAAGGGTCTATTGCTGCCTCGGGCACCTTATGGTCGTTCTCCTGTGAGTCTAGATTTTCGAATCCGACGCAAAAATGATAGTTAATTGTAACGTTCAGGGCCTTGTAATGACGATGGAACACTCAAATTGCGTCGAGATACAATACATCGTCCTCCAGCCGACTTGTCTCCAAGGGTCTATTGCTGCCTCGGGCACCTTATGGTCGTTCTCCTGTGAGTCTAGATTTTCGAACCCGACGCTAAAATGATAGTTAATTGTAACGTTCAGGGCCTCCTAATGACGATAGAAGACTCAAATTGCGTCGAGATTCAATACATCGGCCTCCAGCCGACTTGTCTCCAAGGGTCTATTGCTGCCTCGGGCACCTTATGGTCGTTCTCCTGTGAGTTTAGATTATCGAATCCGACGCAAAAATGATAGGTAATTATAACGTTCAGGGCCTCCTAATGACGATGGGACACTCAAATTGCGTCGAGATTCAATACATCGTCCTCCAGCCGACTTGTCTCCAAGGGGATATTGCTGTCTCGGGCACAATATGATCCTTCTCCTGTGAGTCTAGTTTTTCGAATCCGACGCAAAAATGATAGTGAATTGTAACGTTCAGCGCCTCCTAATGACGATAGAAGACTCAAATTGCGTCGCGATCCAATACATCGTCCTCCAGCCGACTTGTCTCCAAGGGTCTATTGCTGCCTCGGGCACCTTATGGTCGATCTCCTGTGAGTTTAGATCATCGAATCCGACGCGAAAATGATAGTTAATTGTAACGTTCAGGGCCTTCTAATGACGATGGGACACTCAAATTGCGTAGAGATTCAATACATCGTCCTCCAGCCGACTTGTCTCCAAGGGGATATTGCTGTCTCGGGCACAATATGATCCTTCTCCTGTGAGTCTAGATTTTCGAATCCGACGCAAAAATGATAGTGAATTGTAACGTTCAGCGCCTCCTAATGACGTTAGAAGACTCAAATTGCGTCGCGATCCAATACATCGTCCTCCAGCCGACTTGTCTCCAAGGGTCTATTGCTGCCTCGGGCACCTTATGGTCGTTCTCCTGTGAGTCTAGATTTTCGAATCCGACGCAAAAATGATAGTTAATTGTAACGTTCAGGGCCTTCTAATGCCGATGGAACACTCAAATTGCGTCGAGATTCAATACATCGGCCTCCAGCCGACTTGTCTCCAAGGGTCTATTGCTGCCTCGGGCACCTTATGGTCGTTCTCCTGTGAGTCTAGATTATCGAATCCGACGCAAAAATGATAGTTAATTGTAACGTTCAGGGCCTCCTAATGCCGATGGAACACTCAAATTATGTCGAGATTCAATACATCGGCCTCCAGCCGACTTGTCTCCAAGGGTCTATTGCTGCCTCGGGCACCTTATGGTCGTTCTCCTGTGAGTCTAGATTTTCGAACCCGACGCAAAAATGATAGTTAATTGTAACGTTCAGGGCCTCCTAATGCCGATGGAACACTCAAATTGCGTCGAGATTCAATACATCGGCCTCCAGCCGACTTGTCTCCAAGGGTCTATTGCTGCCTCGGGCACCTTATGGTCGTTCTCCTGTGAGTCTAGATTTTCGAACCCGACGCTAAAATGATAGTTAATTGTAACGTTCAGGGCCTCCTAATGACGATAGAAGACTCAAATTGCGTCGAGATTCAATACATCGGCCTCCAGCCGACTTGTCTCCAAGGGTCTATTGCTGCCTCGGGCACCTTATGGTCGTTCTCCTGTGAGTTTAGATTATCGAATCCGACGCAAAAATGATAGTTAATTATAACGTTCAGGGCCTCCTAATGCCGATGGAACACTCAAATTGCGTCGAGATTCAATACATCGGCCTCCAGCCGACTTGTCTCCAAGGGTCTATTGCTGCCTCTGGCACCTTATGGTCGTTGTCCTGTGAGTCTAGATTTTCGAATCCGACGCAAAAATGATAGTTAATTGTAACGTTCAGGGCCTTCTAATGACGATGGAACACTCAAATTGCGTCGAGATTCAATACATCGGCCTCCAGCCTACTTGTCTCCAAGGGGATATCGCTGCCTCGGGCACCACATGGTCCTTCTCCTGTGAGTTTAGATTATCGAATCCGACGCAAAAATGATAGTTAATTATAACGTTCAGGGCCTCCTAATGCCGATGGAACACTCAAATTGCGTCGAGATTCAATACATCGGCCTCCAGCCGACTTGTCTCCAAGGGTCTATTGCTGCCTCGGGCACCTTATGGTCGTTCTCCTGTGAGTCTAGATTTTCGAACCCGACGCTAAAATGATAGTTAATTGTAACGTTCAGGGCCTCCTAATGACGATAGAAGACTCAAATTGCGTCGAGATTCAATACATCGGCCTCCAGCCGACTTGTCTCCAAGGGTCTATTGCTGCCTCGGGCACCTTATGGTCGTTCTCCTGTGAGTCTAGATTATCGAATCCGACGCAAAAATGATCGTTAATTATAACGTTCAGGGCCTCCTAATGCCGATGGAACACTCAAATTGCGTCGAGATTCAATACATCGGCCTCCAGCCGACTTGTCTCCAAGGGTCTATTGCTGCCTCGGGCAGCTTATGGTCGTTGTCCTGTGAGTCTAGATTTTCGAATCCGACGCAAAAATGATAGTTAATTGTAACGTTCAGGGCCTTCTAATGACGATGGAACACTCAAATTGCGTCGAGATTCAATACATCGGCCTCCAGCCTACTTGTCTCCAAGGGGATATCGCTGCCTCGGGCACCACATGGTCCTTCTCCTGTGAGGATAGATTTTCGAATCCGACGCAAAAATGATAGTGAATTGTAACGTTCAGCGCCTCCTAATGACGATAGAAGACTCAAATTGCGTCGCGATCCAATACATCGTCCTCCAGCCGACTTGTCTCCAAGGGTCTATTGCTGCCTCGGGCACCTTATGGTCGTTCTCCTGTGAGTCTAGATTTTCGAATCCGACGCAAAAATGATAGTTAATTGTAACGTTCAGGGCCTTGTAATGACGATGGAACACTCAAATTGCGTCGAGATACAATACATCGTCCTCCAGCCGACTTGTCTCCAAGGGTCTATTGCTGCCTCGGGCACCTTATGGTCGTTCTCCTGTGAGTCTAGATTTTCGAATCCGACGCAAAAATGATAGTTAATTGTAACGTTAAGGGCCTTGTAATGACGATGGAACACTCAAATTGCGTCGAGATACAATACATCGTCCTCCAGCCGACTTGTCTCCAAGGATCTAATGCTGCCTCGGGCACTTTATGGTCGTTCTCTTGTAATTCTAGATTTTCGAATCCGACGCAAAAATGATAGTTAATTGTAACGTTCAGGGCCGCCTAATGACGATGGAACTCTCAAATTGCGTCGAGATTCAATACATCGTCCTCCAGCCGACTTGTCTCCAAGGGTCTATTGCTGCCTCGGGCACCTTATGGTCGTTCTCCTGTGAGTCTAGATTTTCGAACCCGACGCTAAAATGATAGTTAATTGTAACGTTCAGGGCCTCCTAATGACGATAGAAGACTCAAATTGCGTCGCGATCCAATACATCGTCCTCCAGCCGACTTGTCTCCAAGGGTCTATTGCTGCCTCGGGCACCTTATGGTCGTTCTCCTGTGAGTTTAGATTATCGAATCCGACGCAAAAATGATAGTTAATTGTAACGTTCAGGGCCTTCTAATGACGATGGGACACTCAAATTGCGTCGAGATTCAATACATCGTCCTCCAGCCGACTTGTCTCCAAGGGGATATTGCTGTCTCGGGCACAATATGATCCTTCTCCTGTGAGTCTAGATTTTCGAATCCGACGCAAAAATGATAGTGAATTGTAACGTTCAGCGCCTCCTAATGACGATAGAAGACTCAAATTGCGTCGCGATCCAATACATCGTCCTCCAGCCGACTTGTCTCCAAGGGTCTATTGCTGCCTCGGGCACCTTATGGTCGTTCTCCTGTGAATCTAGATTATCGAACCCGACGCAAAAATGATAGTTAATTACAACGTTCAGGGCCTCCTAATGCCGATGGAACACTCAAATTATGTCGAGATTCAATACATCGGCCTCCAGCCGACTTGTCTCCAAGGGTCTATTGCTGCCTCGGGCACCTTATGGTCGTTCTCCTGTGAGTCTAGATTTTCGAATCCGACGCAAAAATGATAGTTAATTGTAACGTTCAGGGCCTCCTAATGACGATAGAAGACTCAAATTGCGTCGAGATTCAATACATCGGCCTCCAGCCGACTTGTCTCCAAGGGTCTATTGCTGCCTCGGGCACCTTATGGTCGTTCTCCTGTGAGTTTAGATTATCGAATCCGACGCAAAAATGATAGTTAATTATAACGTTCAGGGCCTCCTAATGCCGATGGAACACTCAAATTGCGTCGAGATTCAATACATCGGCCTCCAGCCGACTTGTCTCCAAGGGTCTATTGCTGCCTCGGGCACCTTATGGTCGTTGTCCTGTGAGTCTAGATTTTCGAATCCGACGCAAAAATGATAGTTAATTGTAACGTTCAGGGCCTTCTAATGACGATGGAACACTCAAATTGCGTCGAGATTCAATACATCGGCCTCCAGCTTACTTGTCTCCAAGGGGATATCGCTGCCTCGGGCACCACATGGTCCTTCTCCTGTGAGTTTAGATTATCGAATCCGACGCAAAAATGATAGTTAATTATAACGTTCAGGGCCTCCTAATGCCGATGGAACACTCAAATTGCGTCGAGATTCAATACATCGGCCTCCAGCCGACTTGTCTCCAAGGGTCTATTGCTGCCTCGGGCACCTTATGGTCGTTCTCCTGTGAGTCTAGATTTTCGAACCCGACGCTAAAATGATAGTTAATTGTAACGTTCAGGGCCTCCTAATGACGATAGAAGACTCAAATTGCGTCGAGATTCAATACATCGGTCTCCAGCCGACTTGTCTCCAAGGGTCTATTGCTGCCTCGGGCACCTTATGGTCGTTCTCCTGTGAGTCTAGATTATCGAATCCGACGCAAAAATGATCGTTAATTATAACGTTCAGGGCCTCCTAATGCCGATGGAACACTCAAATTGCGTCGAGATTCAATACATCGGCCTCCAGCCGACTTGTCTCCAAGGGTCTATTGCTGCCTCGGGCAGCTTATGGTTGTTGTCCTGTGAGTCTAGATTTTCGAATCCGATGCAAAAATGATAGTTAATTGTAACGTTCAGGGCCTTCTAATGACGATGGAACACTCAAATTGCGTCGAGATTCAATACATCGGCCTCCAGCCTACTTGTCTCCAAGGGGATATCGCTGCCTCGGGCACCACATGGTCCTTCTCCTGTGAGGATAGATTTTCGAATCCGACGCAAAAATGATAGTGAATTGTAACGTTCAGCGCCTCCTAATGACGATAGAAGACTCAAATTGCGTCGCGATCCAATACATCGTCCTCCAGCCGACTTGTCTCCAAGGGTCTATTGCTGCCTTGGGCACCTTATGGTCGTTCTCCTGTGAGTCTAGATTTTCGAATCCGACGCAAAAATGATAGTTAATTGTAACGTTCAGGGCCTTGTAATGACGATGGAACACTCAAATTGCGTCGAGATACAATACATCGTCCTCCAGCCGACTTGTCTCCAAGGGTCTATTGCTGCCTCGGGCACCTTATGGTCGTTCTCCTGTGAGTCTAGATTTTCGAATCCGACGCAAAAATGATAGTTAATTGTAACGTTAAGGGCCTTGTAATGACGATGGAACACTCAAATTGCGTCGAGATACAATACATCGTCCTCCAGCCGACTTGTCTCCAAGGATCTAATGCTGCCTCGGGCACTTTATGGTCGTTCTCTTGTAATTCTAGATTTTCGAATCCGACGCAAAAATGATAGTTAATTGTAACGTCCAGGGCCGCCTAATGACGATGGAACTCTCAAATTGCGTCGAGATTCAATACATCGTCCTCCAGCCGACTTGTCTCCAAGGGTCTATTGCTGCCTCGGGCACCTTATGGTCGTTCTCCTGTGAGTCTAGATTTTCGAACCCGACGCTAAAATGATAGTTAATTGTAACGTTCAGGGCCTCCTAATGACGATGGGACACTCAAATTGCGTCGAGATTCAATACATCGTCCTCCAGCCGACTTGTCTCCAAGGGGATATTGCTGTCTCGGGCACAATATGATCCTTCTCCTGTGAGTCTAGTTTTTCGAATCCGACGCAAAAATGATAGTGAATTGTAACGTTCAGCGCCTCCTAATGACGATAGAAGACTCAAATTGCGTCGCGATCCAATACATCGTCCTCCAGCCGACTTGTCTCCAAGGGTCTATTGCTGCCTCGGGCACCTTATGGTCGTTCTCCTGTGAGTTTAGATCATCGAATCCGACGCGAAAATGATAGTTAATTGTAACGTTCAGGGCCTTCTAATGACGATGGGACACTCAAATTGCGTAGAGATTCAATACATCGTCCTCCAGCCGACTTGTCTCCAAGGGGATATTGCTGTCTCGGGCACAATATGATCCTTCTCCTGTGAGTCTAGATTTTCGAATCCGACGCAAAAATGATAGTGAATTGTAACGTTCAGCGCCTCCTAATGACGTTAGAAGACTCAAATTGCGTCGCGATCCAATACATCGTCCTCCAGCCGACTTGTCTCCAAGGGTCTATTGCTGCCTCGGGCACCTTATGGTCGTTCTCCTGTGAGTCTAGATTATCGAATCCGACGCAAAAATGATAGTTAATTGTAACGTTCAGGGCCTTCTAATGCCGATGGAACACTCAAATTGCGTCGAGATTCAATACATCGGCCTCCAGCCGACTTGTCTCCAAGGGTCTATTGCTGCCTCGGGCACCTTATGGTCGTTCTCCTGTGAGTCTAGATTATCGAATCCGACGCAAAAATGATAGTTAATTGTAACGTTCAGGGCCTCCTAATGCCGATGGAACACTCAAATTATGTCGAGATTCAATACATCGGCCTCCAGCCGACTTGTCTCCAAGGGTCTATTGCTGCCTCGGGCACCTTATGGTCGTTCTCCTGTGAGTCTAGATTTTCGAACCCGACGCAAAAATGATAGTTAATTGTAACGTTCAGGGCCTCCTAATGCCGATGGAACACTCAAATTGCGTCGAGATTCAATACATCGGCCTCCAGCCGACTTGTCTCCAAGGGTCTATTGCTGCCTCGGGCACCTTATGGTCGTTCTCCTGTGAGTCTAGATTTTCGAATCCGACGCAAAAATGATAGTTAATTGTAACGTTCAGGGCCTCCTAATGACGATAGAAGACTCAAATTGCGTCGAGATTCAATACATCGGCCTCCAGCCGACTTGTCTATAAGGGTCTATTGCTGCCTCGGGCACCTTATGGTCGTTCTCCTGTGAGTTTAGATTATCGAATCCGACGCAAAAATGATAGTTAATTATAACGTTCAGGGCCTCCTAATGCCGATGGAACACTCAAATTGCGTCGAGATTCAATACATCGGCCTCCAGCCGACTTGTCTCCAAGGGTCTATTGCTGCCTCGGGCACCTTATGGTCGTTGTCCTGTGAGTCTAGATTTTCGAATCCGACGCAAAAATGATAGTTAATTGTAACGTTCAGGGCCTTCTAATGACGATGGAACACTCAAATTGCGTCGAGATTCAATACATCGGCCTCCAGCCTACTTGTCTCCAAGGGGATATCGCTGCCTCGGGCACCACATGGTCCTTCTCCTGTGAGTTTAGATTATCGAATCCGACGCAAAAATGATAGTTAATTATAACGTTCAGGGCCTCCTAATGCCGATGGAACACTCAAATTGCGTCGAGATTCAATACATCGGCCTCCAGCCGACTTGTCTCCAAGGGTCTATTGCTGCCTCGGGCACCTTATGGTCGTTCTCCTGTGAGTCTAGATTTTCGAACCCGACGCTAAAATGATAGTTAATTGTAACGTTCAGGGCCTCCTAATGACGATAGAAGACTCAAATTGCGTCGAGATTCAATACATCGGCCTCCAGCCGACTTGTCTCCAAGGGTCTATTGCTGCCTCGGGCACCTTATGGTCGTTCTCCTGTGAGTCTAGATTATCGAATCCGACGCAAAAATGATCGTTAATTATAACGTTCAGGGCCTCCTAATGCCGATGGAACACTCAAATTGCGTCGAGATTCAATACATCGGCCTCCAGCCGACTTGTCTCCAAGGGTCTATTGCTGCCTCGGGCAGCTTATGGTCGTTGTCCTGTGAGTCTAGATTTTCGAATCCGACGCAAAAATGATAGTTAATTGTAACGTTCAGGGCCTTCTAATGACGATGGAACACTCAAATTGCGTCGAGATTCAATACATCGGCCTCCAGCCTACTTCTCTCCAAGGGGATATCGCTGCCTCGGGCACCACATGGTCCTTCTCCTGTGAGGATAGATTTTCGAATCCGACGCAAAAATGATAGTGAATTGTAACGTTCAGCGCCTCCTAATGACGATAGAAGACTCAAATTGCGTCGCGATCCAATACATCGTCCTCCAGCCGACTTGTCTCCAAGGGTCTATTGCTGCCTCGGGCACCTTATGGTCGTTCTCCTGTGAGTCTAGATTTTCGAATCCGACGCAAAAATGATAGTTAATTGTAACGTTCAGGGCCTTGTAATGACGATGGAACACTCAAATTGCGTCGAGATACAATACATCGTCCTCCAGCCGACTTGTCTCCAAGGGTCTATTGCTGCCTCGGGCACCTTATGGTCGTTCTCCTGTGAGTCTAGATTTTCGAATCCGACGCAAAAATGATAGTTAATTGTAACGTTAAGGGCCTTGTAATGACGATGGAACACTCAAATTGCGTCGAGATACAATACATCGTCCTCCAGCCGACTTGTCTCCAAGGATCTAATGCTGCCTCGGGCACTTTATGGTCGTTCTCTTGTAATTCTAGATTTTCGAATCCGACGCAAAAATGATAGTTAATTGTAACGTTCAGGGCCGCCTAATGACGATGGAACTCTCAAATTGCGTCGAGATTCAATACATCGTCCTCCAGCCGACTTGTCTCCAAGGGTCTATTGCTGCCTCGGGCACCTTATGGTCGTTCTCCTGTGAGTCTAGATTTTCGAACCCGACGCTAAAATGATAGTTAATTGTAACGTTCAGGGCCTCCTAATGACGATAGAAGACTCAAATTGCGTCGCGATCCAATACATCGTATTCCAGCCGACTTGTCTCCAAGGGTCTATTGCTGCCTCGGGCACCTTATGGTCGTTCTCCTGTGAGTTTAGATTATCGAATCCGACGCAAAAATGATAGTTAATTGTAACGTTCAGGGCCTTCTAATGACGATGGGACACTCAAATTGCGTCGAGATTCAATACATCGTCCTCCAGCCGACTTGTCTCCAAGGGGATATTGCTGTCTCGGGCACAATATGATCCTTCTCCTGTGAGTCTAGATTTTCGAATCCGACGCAAAAATGATAGTGAATTGTAACGTTCAGCGCCTCCTAATGACGATAGAAACCTCAAATTGCGTCGCGATCCAATACATCGTCCTCCAGCCGACTTGTCTCCAAGGGTCTATTGCTGCCTCGGGCACCTTATGGTCGTTCTCCTGTGAGTCTAGATTATCGAATCCGACGCAAAAATGATAGTTAATTGTAACGTTCAGGGCCTTCTAATGACGATGGAACACTCAAATTGCGTCGAGATTCAATACATCGGCCTCCAGCCGACTTGTCTCCAAGGGTCTATTGCTGCCTCGGGCACCTTATGGTCGTTCTCCTGTGAGTCTAGATTTTCGAAACCGACGCAAAAATGATAGTTAATTGTAACGTTCAGGGCCTTGTAATGACGATGGAACACTCAAATTGCGTCGAGATACAATACATCGTTCTCCAGCCGACTTGTCTCCAAGGGTCTATTGCTGCCTCGGGCACCTTATGGTCGTTCTCCTGTGAGTCTAGATTTTCGAATCCGACGCAAAAATGATAGTTAATTATAACGTTCAGGGCCTTCTAATGCCGATGGAACACTCAAATTGCGTCGAGATTCAATACATCGGCCTCCAGCCGACTTGTCTCCAAGGGTCTATTGCTGCATCGGGCACCTTATGGTCGTCTCCTGTAAGTTTAGATTATCGAATCCGACGCAAAAATGATAGTTAATTGTAACGTTCAGGGCCTCCTAATGCCGATGGAACACTCAAATTGAGTCGAGATTCAATACATCGGCCTCCAGCCGACTTGTCTCCAAGGGTCTATTGCTGCCTCGGGCACCTTATGGTCGTTGTCCTGTGAGTCTAGATTTTCGAATCCGACGCAAAAATGATAGTTAATTGTAACGTTCAGGGCCTTCTAATGACGATGGAACACTCAAATTGCGTCGAGATTCAATACATCGGCCTCCAGCCTACTTGTCTCCAAGGGGATATCGCTGCCTCGGGCACCACATGGTCCTTCTCCTGTGAGTCTAGATTTTCGAATCCGACGCAAAAATGATAGTGAATTGTAACGTTCAGCGCCTCCTAATGACGATAGAAGACTCAAATTGCGTCGCGATCCAATACATCGTCCTCCAGCCGACTTGTCTCCAAGGGTCTATTGCTGCCTCGGGCACCTTATGGTCGTTCTCCTGTGAGTCTAGATTTTCGAATCCGACGCAATAATGATAGTTAATTGTAACGTTCAGGGCCTTCTAATGACGATGGAACACTCAAATTGCATCGAGATTCAATACATCGGCCTCCAGCCGACTTGTCTCCAAGGGTCTATTGCTGCCTCGGGCACCTTATGGTCGTTCTCCTGTGAGTTTAGATTATCGAATCCGACGCAAAAATGATAGTTAATTATAACGTTCAGGGCCTCCTAATGCCGATGGAACACTCAAATTGCGTCGAGATTCAATACATCGGCCTCCAGCCGACATGTCTCCAAGGGTCTATTGCTGCCTCGGGCACCTTATGGTCGTTCTCCTGTGAGTCTAGATTTTCGAATCCGACGCAAAAATTATAGTTAATTGTAACGTTCAGGGCCTCCTAATGACGATAGAAGACTCAAATTGCGTCGAGATTCAATACATCGGCCTCCAGCCGACTTGTCTCCAAAGGTCTATTGCTGCCTCGGGCACCTTATGGTCGTTCTCCTGTGAGTTTAGATTATCGAATCCGACGCAAAAATGATAGTTAATTGTAACGTTCAGGGCCTTCTAATGACGATGGGACACTCAAATTGCGTCGAGATTCAATACGTCGTCCTCCAGCCGACTTGTCTCCAAGGGGATATTGCTGTCTCGGGCACAATATGATCCTTCTCCTGTGAGTCTAGATTTTCGAATCCGACGCAAAAATGATAGTGAATTGTAACGTTCAGCGCCTCCTAATGACGATAGAAACCTCAAACTGCGTCGCGATCCAATACATCGTCCTCCAGCCGACTTGTCTCCAAGGGTCTATTGCTGCCTCGGGCACCTTATGGTCGTTCTCCTGTGAGTCTAGATTATCGAATCCGACGCAAAAATGATAGTTAATTGTAACGTTCAGGGCCTTCTAATGACGATGGAACACTCAAATTGCGTCGAGATTCAATACATCGGCCTCCAGCCGACTTGTCTCCAAGGGTCTATTGCTGCCTCGGGCACCTTATGGTCGTTCTCCTGTGAGTCTAGATTTTCGAATCCGACGCAAAAATGATAGTTAATTATAACGTTCAGGGCCTTCTAATGCCGATGGAAAACTCAAATTGCGTCGAGATTCAATACATCGGCCTCCAGCCGACTTGTCTCCAAGGGTCTATTGCTGCCTCGGGCACCTTATGGTCGTTCTCCTGTAAGTTTAGATTATCGAATCCGACGCAAAAATGATAGTTAATTGTAACGTTCAGGGCCTCCTAATGCCGATGGAACACTCAAATTGCGTCGAGATTCAATACATCGGCCTCCAGCCGACTTGTCTCCAAGGGTCTATTGCTGCCTCGGGCACCTTATGGTCGTTGTCCTGTGAGTCTAGATTTTCGAATCCGACGCAAAAATGATAGTTAATTGTAACGTTCAGGGCCTTCTAATGACGATGGAACACTCAAATTGCGTCGAGATTCAATACATCGGCCTCCAGCCTACTTGTCTCCAAGGGGGATATCGCTGCCTCGGGCACCACATGGTCCTTCTCCTGTCAGTCTAGATTTTCGAATCCGACGCAAAAATGATAGTGAATTGTAACGTTCAGCGCCTCCTAATGACGATAGAAGACTCAAATTGCGTCGCGATCCAATACATCGTCCTCCAGCCGACTTGTCTCCAAGGGTCTATTGCTGCCTCGGGCACCTTATGGTCGTTGTCCTGTGAGTCTAGATTTTCGAATCCGACGCAAAAATGATAGTTAATTGTAACGTTCAGGGCCTCCTAATGCCGATGGAACACTCAAATTGCGTCGAGATTCAATACATCGGCCTCCAGCCTACTTGTCTCCAAGGGGATATCGCTGCCTCGGGCACAACATGGTCCTTCTCCTGTGAGTTTAGATTATCGAATCCGACGCAAAAATGATAGTTAATTATAACGTTCAGGGCCTCCTAATGCCGATGGAACACTCAAATTGCGTCGAGATTCAATACATCGGCCTCCAGCCGACTTGTCTCCAAGGGTCTATTGCTGCCTCGGGCACCTTATGGTCGTTCTCCTGTGAGTCTAGATTTTCGAACCCGACGCTAAAATGATAGTTAATTGTAACGTTCAGGGCCTCCTAATGACGATAGAAGACTCAAATTGCGTCGAGATTCAATACATCGGCCTCCAGCCGACTTGTCTCCAAGGGTCTATTGCTGCCTCGGGCACCTTATGGTCGTTCTCCTGTGAGTCTAGATTATCGAATCCGACGCAAAAATGATCGTTAATTATAACGTTCAGGGCCTCCTAATGCCGATGGAACACTCAAATTGCGTCGAGATTCAATACATCGGCCTCCAGCCGACTTGTCTCCAAGGGTCTATTGCTGCCTCGGGCAGCTTATGGTCGTTGTCCTGTGAGTCTAGATTTTCGAATCCGACGCAAAAATGATAGTTAATTGTAACGTTCAGGGCCTTCTAATGACGATGGAACACTCAAATTGCGTCGAGATTCAATACATCGGCCTCCAGCCTACTTGTCTCCAAGGGGATATCGCTGCCTCGGGCACCACATGGTCCTTCTCCTGTGAGGATAGATTTTCGAATCCGACGCAAAAATGATAGTGAATTGTAACGTTCAGCGCCTCCTAATGACGATAGAAGACTCAAATTGCGTCGCGATCCAATACATCGTCCTCCAGCCGACTTGTCTCCAAGGGTCTATTGCTGCCTCGGGCACCTTATGGTCGTTCTCCTGTGAGTCTAGATTTTCGAACCCGACGCTAAAATGATAGTTAATTGTAACGTTCAGGGCCTCCTAATGACGATAGAAGACTCAAATTGCGTCGCGATCCAATACATCGTATTCCAGCCGACTTGTCTCCAAGGGTCTATTGCTGCCTCGGGCACCTTATGGTCGTTCTCCTGTGAGTTTAGATTATCGAATCCGACGCAAAAATGATAGTTAATTGTGACGTTCAGGGCCTTCTAATGACGATGGGACACTCAAATTGCGTCGAGATTCAATACATCGTCCTCCAGCCGACTTGTCTCCAAGGGGATATTGCTGTCTCGGGCACAATATGATCCTTCTCCTGTGAGTCTAGATTTTCGAATCCGACGCAAAAATGATAGTGAATTGTAACGTTCAGCGCCTCCTAATGACGATAGAAGACTCAAATTGCGTCGCGATCCAATACATCGTCCTCCAGCCGACTTGTCTCCAAGGGTCTATTGCTGCCTCGGGCACCTTATGGTCGTTCTCCTGTGAGTCTAGATTATCGAACCCGACCCAAAAATGATAGTTAATTACAACGTTCAGGGCCTCCTAATGCCGATGGAACACTCAAATTGCGTCGAGATTCAATACATCGGCCTCCAGCCGACTTGTCTCCAAGGGTCTATTGCTGCCTCGGGCACCTTATGGTCGTTGTCCTGTGAGTCTAGATTTTCGAAACCGACGCAAAAATGATAGTTAATTGTAACGTTCAGGGCCTTGTAATGACGATGGAACACTCAAATTGCGTCGAGATACAATACATCGATCTCCAGCCGACTTGTCTCCAAGGGTCTATTGCTGCCTCGGGCACCTTATGGTCGTTCTCCTGTGAGTCTAGATTTTCGAATCCGACGCAAAAATGATAGTTAATTATAACGTTCAGGGCCTTCTAATGCCGATGGAACACTCAAATTGCGTCGAGATTCAATACATCGGCCTCCAGCCGACTTGTCTCCAAGGGTCTATTGCTGCCTCGTTCACCTTATGGTCGTTCTCCTGTAAGTTTAGATTATCGAATCCGACGCAAAAATGATAGTTAATTGTAACGTTCAGGGCCTCCTAATGCCGATG
Source organism: Schistocerca americana (assembly GCF_021461395.2). Taxonomy (NCBI): domain Eukaryota; kingdom Metazoa; phylum Arthropoda; class Insecta; order Orthoptera; family Acrididae; genus Schistocerca; species Schistocerca americana. The sequence continues at coordinate 66,122 of NW_025726325.1, forward strand.
GAACACTCAAATTGCGTCGAGATACAATACATCGGCCTCCAGCCGACTTGTCTCCAAGGGTCTATTGCTGCCTCGGGCACCTTATGGTCGTTGTCCTGTGAGTCTAGATTTTCGAATCCGACGCAAAAATGATAGTTAATTGTAACGTTCAGGGCCTTCTAATGACGATGGAACACTCAAAGTGCGTCGAGATTCAATACATCGGCCTCCAGCCTACTTGTCTCCAAGGGGATATCGCTGCCTCGGGCACCACATGGTCCTTCTCCTGTGAGTCTAGATTTTCGATTCCGACGCAAAAATGATAGTGAATTGTAACGTTCAGCGCCTCCTAATGACGATAGAAGACTCAAATTGCGTCGCGATCCAATACATCGTCCTCCAGCCGACTTGTCTCCAAGGGTCTATTGCTGCCTCGGGAACCTTATGGTCGTTCTCCTGTGAGTCTAGATTTTCGAATCCGACGCAATAATGATAGTTAATTGTAACGTTCAGGGCCTTCTAATGACGATGGAACACTCAAATTGCGTCGAGATTCAATACATCGGCCTCCAGCCGACTTGTCTCCAAGGGTCTATTGCTGCCTCGGGCACCTTATGGTCGTTCTCCTGTGAGTTTAGATTATCGAATCCGACGCAAAAATGATAGTTAATTATAACGTTCAGGGCCTCCTAATGCCGATGGAACACTCAAATTGCGTCGAGATTCAATACATCGGCCTCCAGCCGACATGTCTCCAAGGGTCTATTGCTGCCTCGGGCACCTTATGGTCGTTCTCCTGTGAGTCTAGATTTTCGAATCCGACGCAAAAATTATAGTTAATTGTAACGTTCAGGGCCTCCTAATGACGATAGAAGACTCAAATTGCGTCGAGATTCAACACATCGGCCTCCAGCCGACTTGTCTCCAAAGGTCTATTGCTGCCTCGGGCACCTTATGGTCGTTCTCCTGTGAGTTTAGATTATCGAATCCGACGCAAAAATGATAGTTAATTGTAACGTTCAGGGCCTTCTAATGACGATGGGACACTCAAATTGCGTCGAGATTCAATACGTCGTCCTCCAGCCGACTTGTCTCCAAGGGGATATTGCTGTCTCGGGCACAATATGATCCTTCTCCTGTGAGTCTAGATTTTCGAATCCGACGCAAAAATGATAGTGAATTGTAACGTTCAGCGCCTCCTAATGACGATAGAAACCTCAAATTGCGTCGCGATCCAATACATCGTCCTCCAGCCGACTTGTCTCCAAGGGTCTATTGCTGCCTCGGGCACCTTATGGTCGTTCTCCTGTGAGTCTAGATTATCGAATCCGACGCAAAAATGATAGTTAATTGTAACGTTCAGGGCCTTCTAATGACGATGGAACACTCAAATTGCGTCGAGATTCAATACATCGGCCTCCAGCCGACTTGTCTCCAAGGGTCTATTGCTGCCTCGGGCACCTTATGGTCGTTCTCCTGTGAGTCTAGATTTTCGAATCCGACGCAAAAAATGATAGTTAATTATAACGTTCAGGGCCTTCTAATGCCGATGGAACACTCAAATTGCGTCGAGATTCAATACATCGGCCTCCAGCCGACTTGTCTCCAAGGGTCTATTGCTGCCTCGGGCACCTTATGGTCGTTCTCCTGTAAGTTTAGATTATCGAATCCGACGCAAAAATGATAGTTAATTGTAACGTTCAGGGCCTCCTAATGCCGATGGAACACTCAAATTGCGTCGAGATTCAATACATCGGCCTCCAGCCGACTTGTCTCCAAGGGTCTATTGCTGCCTCGGGCACCTTATGGTCGTTGTCCTGTGAGTCTAGATTTTCGAATCCGACGCAAAAATGATAGTTAATTGTAACGTTCAGGGCCTTCTAATGACGATGGAACACTCAAATTGCGTCGAGATTCAATACATCGGCCTCCAGCCTACTTGTCTCCAAGGGGGATATCGCTGCCTCGGGCACCACATGGTCCTTCTCCTGTGAGTCTAGATTTTCGAATCCGACGCAAAAATGATAGTGAATTGTAACGTTCAGCGCCTCCTAATGACGATAGAAGACTCAAATTGCGTCGCGATCCAATACATCGTCCTCCAGCCGACTTGTCTCCAAGGGTCTATTGCTGCCTCGGGCACCTTATGGTCGTTCTCCTGTGAGTCTAGATTTTCGAATCCGACGCAATAATGATAGTTAATTGTAACGTTCAGGGCCTTCTAATGACGATGGAACACTCAAATTGCGTCGAGATTCAATACATCGGCCTCCAGCCGACTTGTCTCCAAGGGTCTATTGCTGCCTCGGGCACCTTATGGTCGTTCTCCTGTGAGTTTAGATTATCGAATCCGACGCAAAAATGATAGTTAATTATAACGTTCAGGGCCTCCTAATGCCGATGGAACACTCAAATTGCGTCGAGATTCAATACATCGGCCTCCAGCCGACATGTCTCCAAGGGTCTATTGCTGCCTCGGGCACCTTATGGTCGTTCTCCTGTGAGTCTAGATTTTCGAATCCGACGCAAAAATTATAGTTAATTGTAACGTTCAGGGCCTCCTAATGACGATAGAAGACTCAAATTGCGTCGAGATTCAATACATCGGCCTCCAGCCGACTTGTCTCCAAAGGTCTATTGCTGCCTCGGGCACCTTATGGTCGTTCTCCTGTGAGTTTAGATTATCGAATCCGACGCAAAAATGATAGTTAATTGTAACGTTCAGGGCCTTCTAATGACGATGGGACACTCAAATTGCGTCGAGATTCAATACGTCGTCCTCCAGCCGACTTGTCTCCAAGGGGATATTGCTGTCTCGGGCACAATATGATCCTTCTCCTGTGAGTCTAGATTTTCGAATCCGACGCAAAAATGATAGTGAATTGTAACGTTCAGCGCCTCCTAATGACGATAGAAACCTCAAATTGCGTCGCGATCCAATACATCGTCCTCCAGCCGACTTGTCTCCAAGGGTCTATTGCTGCCTCGGGCACCTTATGGTCGTTCTCCTGTGAGTCTAGATTATCGAATCCGACGCAAAAATGATAGTTAATTGTAACGTTCAGGGCCTTCTAATGACGATGGAACACTCAAATTGCGTCGAGATTCAATACATCGGCCTCCAGCCGACTTGTCTCCAAGGGTCTATTGCTGCCTCGGGCACCTTATGGTCGTTCTCCTGTGATTTTAGATTATCGAATCCGACGCAAAAATGATAGTTAATTATAACGTTCAGGGCCTCCTAATGCCGATGGAACACTCAAATTGCGTCGAGATTCAATACATCGGCCTCCAGCCGACTTGTCTCCAAGGGTCTATTGCTGCCTCGGGCACCTTATGGTCGTTGTCCTGTGAGTCTAGATTTTCGAATCCGACGCAAAAATGATAGTTAATTGTAACGTTCAGGGCCTTCTAATGACGATGGAAGACTCAAATTGCGTCGAGATTCAATACATCGGCCTCCAGCCTACTTGTCTCCAAGGGGATATCGCTGCCTCGGGCACCACATGGTCCTTCTCATGTGAGTCTAGATTTTCGAATCCGACGCAAAAATGATAGTTAATTGTAACGTTCAGGGCCTTGTAATGACGATGGAACACTCAAATTGAGTCGAGATACAATATGTCGTCCTCCAGCCGACTTGTCTCCAAGGATCTAATGCTGCCTCGGGCACTTTATGGTCGTCTCTTGTAATTCTAGATTTTCGAATCCGACGCAAAAATGATAGTTAATTGTAACGTTCAGGGCCGCCTAATGACGATGGAACTCTCAAATTGCGTCGAGATTCAATACATCGTCCTCCAGCCGACTTGTCTCCAAGGGTCTATTGCTGCCTCGGGCACCTTATGTCGTTCTCCTGTGAGTCTAGATTATCGAATCCGACGCAAAAATGATAGTTAATTATAACGTTCAGGGCCTCCTAATGCCGATGAACACTCAAATTGCGTCGAGATTCAATACATCGGCCTCCAGCCGACTGGTCTCCAAGGGTCTATTGCTGCCTCGGGCACCTTATGGTCGTTGTCCTGTGAGTCTAGATTTTCGAATCCGACGCAAAAATGATAGTTAATTGTAACGTTCAGGGCCGCCTAATGACGATGGAACTCTCAAATTGCGTCGAGATTCAATACATCGGCCTCCAGCCGACTTGTCTCCAAGGATCTATTGCTGCCTCGGGCACCTTATGGTCGTTCTCCTGTGAGTTTAGATTATCGAATCCGACGCAAAAATGATAGTTAATTATAACGTTCAGGGCCTCCTAATGCCGATGGAACACTCAAATTGCGTCGAGATTCAATACATCGGCCTCCAGCCGACTTGTCTCCAAGGGTCTATTGCTGCCTCGGGCACCTTATGGTCGTTGTCCTGTGAGTCTAGATTTTCGAAACGACGGCAAAAATGATAGTTAATTGTAACGTTCAGGGCCTTGTAATTACGATGGAACACTCAAATTGCGTCGAGATACAATACATCGTTCTCCAGCCCGACTTGTCTCCAAGGGTCTATTGCTGCCTCGGGCACCTTATGGTCGTTCTCCTGTGAGTCTAGATTTTCGAATCCGACGCAAAATGATAGTTAATTGTAACGTTCAGGGCCTTCTAATGCCGATGGAACACTCAAATTGCGTCGAGTATCAATACATCGGCCTCCAGCCGACTTGTCTCCAAGGATCTAATGCTGCCTCGGTAGGCACTTTATTAACGTTCTCTTGTAATTCTAGATTTTCGAATCCGATGCAAAAATGATAGTTAATTGTAACGTTCAGGGCCGCCTAATGACGGAAGGAACTCTCAAATTGCGTCGAGATTCAATACATCGTCCTCCAGCCGACTTGTCTCCAAGGGTCTATTGCTGCCTCGGGCACCTTATGGTCGTTCTCCTGTGAGTCTAGATTTTCGAACCGACGCTAAAATGATAGTTAATTGTAACGTTCAGGGCCTCCTAATGACGATAGAAGACTCAAATTGCGTCGCGATCCAATACATCGTCCTCCAGCCGACTTGTCTCCAAGGGTCTATTGCTGCCTCGGGCACCTTATGGTCGTTCTCCTGTGAGTTTAGATTATCGAATCCGACGCAAAAATGATAGTTAATTGTAACGTTCAGGGCCTTCTAATGACGATGGAACACTCAAATTGCGTCGAGATTCAATACATCGGCCTCCAGCCTACTTGTCTCCAAGCGGATATCGCTGCCTCGGGCACCACATGGTCCTTCTCCTGTGAGGATAGATTTTCGAATCCGACGCAAAAATGATAGTGAATTGTAACGTTCAGCGCCTCCTAATGACGACAGAAGACTCAAATTGCGTCGCGATCCAATACATCGTCCTCCAGCCGACTTGTCTCCAAGGGTCTATTGCTGCCTCGGGCACCTTATGGTCGTTCTCCTGTGAGTCTAGATTTTCGAATCCGACGCAAAAATGATAGTTAATTGTAACGTTCAGGGCCTTGTAATGACGATGGAACACTCAAATTGCGTCGAGATAATATACATCGTCCTCCAGCCGACTTGTCTCCAAGGGTCTATTGCTGCCTCGGGCACCTTATGGTCGTTCTCCTGTGAGTCTAGATTTTCGAATCCGACGCAAAAATGATAGTTAATTGTAACGTTAAGGGCCTTGTAATGACGATGGAACACTCAAATTGCGTCGAGATACAATACATCGTCCTCCAGCCGACTTGTCTCCAAGGATCTAATGCTGCCTCGGGCACTTTATGGTCGTTCTCTTGTAATTCTAGATTTTCGAATCCGACGCAAAAATGATAGTTAATTGTAACGTTCAGGGCCTTGTAATGACGATGGAACACTCAAATTGCGTCGAGATACAATACATCGTCCTCCAGCCGACTTGTCTTCAAGGATCTAATGCTGCCTCGGGCACTTTATGGTCGTTCTCTTGTAATTCTAGATTTTCGAATCCGACGCAAAAATGATAGTTAATTGTAACGTTCAGGGCCGCCTAATGACGATGGAACTCTCAAATTGCGTCGAGATTCAATACATCGTCCTCCAGCCGACTTGTCTCCAAGGGTCTATTGCTGCCTCGGGCACCTTATGGTCGTTCTCCTGTGAGTCTAGATTTTCGAACCCGACGCTAAAATGATAGTTAATTGTAACGTTCAGGGCCTCCTAATGACGATAGAAGACTCAAATTGCGTCGCGATCCAATACATCGTCCTCCAGCCGACTTGTCTCCAAGGGTCTATTGCTGCCTCGGGCACCTTATGGTCGTTCTCCTGTGAGTTTAGATTATCGAATCCGACGCAAAAATGATAGTTAATTGTAACGTTCAGGGCCTTCTAATGACGATGGGACACTCAAATTGCGTCGAGATTCAATACATCGTCCTCCAGCCGACTTGTCTCCAAGGGGATATTGCTGTCTCGGGCACAATATGATCCTTCTCCTGTGAGTCTAGATTTTCGAATCCGACGCAAAAATGATAGTGAATTGTAACGTTCAGCGCCTCCTAATGACGATAGAAGACTCAAATTGCGTCGCGATCCAATACATCGTCCTCCAGCCGACTTGTCTCCAAGGGTCTATTGCTGCCTCGGGCACCTTATGGTCGTTCTCCTGTGAGTCTAGATTATCGAATCCGACGCAAAAATGATAGTTAATTACAACGTTCAGGGCCTGCTAATGCCGATGGAACACTCAAATTGCGTCGAGATTCAATACATCGGCCTCCAGCCGACTTGTCTCCAAGGGTCTATTGCTGCCTCGGGCACCTTATGGTCGTTGTCCTGTGAGTCTAGATTTTCGAATCCGACGCAAAAATGATAGTTAATTGTAACGTTCAGGGCCTTCTAATGACGATGGAACACTCAAATTGCGTCGAGATTCAATACATCGGCCTCCAGCCTACTTGTCTCCAAGGGGATATCGCTGCCTCGGGCACCACATGGTCCTTCTCCTGTGAGTATAGATTTTCGAATCCGACGCAAAAATGATAGTGAATTGTAACGTTCAGCGCCTCCTAATGACGATAGAAGACTCAAATTGCGTCGCGATCCAATACATCGGCCTCCAGCCGACTTGTCTCCAAGGGTCTATTGCTGCCTCGGGCACCTTATGGTCGTTCTCCTGTGAGTCTAGATTTTCGAATCCGACGCAAAAATGATAGTTAATTGTAACGTTCAGGGCCTTGTAATGACGATGGAACACTCAAATTGCGTCGAGATACAATACATCGTCCTCCAGCCGACTTGTCTTCAAGGATCTAATGCTGCCTCGGGCACTTTATGGTCGTTCTCTTGTAATTCTAGATTTTCGAATCCGACGCAAAAATGATAGTTAATTGTAACGTTCAGGGCCGCCTAATGACGATGGAACTCTCAAATTGCGTCGAGATTCAATACATCGTCCTCCAGCCGACTTGTCTCCAAGGGTCTATTGCTGCCTCGGGCACCTTATGGTCGTTCTCCTGTGAGTCTAGATTTTCGAACCCGACGCTAAAATGATAGTTAATTGTAACGTTCAGGGCCTCCTAATGACGATAGAAGACTCAAATTGCGTCGCGATCCAATACATCGTCCTCCAGCCGACTTGTCTCCATGGGTCTATTGCTGCCTCGGGCACCTTATGGTCGTTCTCCTGTGAGTTTAGATTATCGAATCCGACGCAAAAATGATAGTTAATTGTAACGTTCAGGGCCTTCTAGTGACGATGGGACACTCAAATTGCGACGAGATTCAATACATCGTCCTCCAGCCGACTTGTCTCCAAGGGGATATTGCTGTCTCGGGCACAATATGATCCTTCTCCTGTGAGTCTAGATTTTCGAATCCGACGCAAAAATGATAGTGAATTGTAACGTTCAGCGCCTCCTAATGACGATAGAAGACTCAAATTGCGTCGCGATCCAATACAGCGTCCTCCAGCCGACTTGTCTCCAAGGGGATATCGCTGCCTCGGGCACCACATGGTCCTTCTCCTGTGAGTCTAGATTTTCGAATCCGACGCAAAAATTATAGTTAATTGTAACGTTCAGCGCCTCCTAATGACGATAGAAGACTCAAATTGAGTCGCGATCCAATACATCGTCCTCCAGCCGACTTGTCTCCAAGGGTCTATTGCTGCCTCGGGCACCTTATGGTCGTTCTCCTGTGAGTCTAGATTTTCGAATCCGACGCAAAAATGATAGTTAATTGTAACGTTCAGGGCCTCCTAATGACGATGGAGCACTCAAATTGCGTCGAGATTCAATACATCGGCCTCCAGCCTACTTGTCTCCAAGGGGATTTCGCTGCCTCGGGCACCACATGGTCCTTCTCCTGTGAGTCTAGATTTTCGAATCCGACGCAAAAATGATAGTGAATTGTAACGTTCAGCGCCTCCTAATGACGATAGAAGACTCAAATTGCGTCGCGATCCAATACATCGTCCTCCAGCCAACTTGTCTCCAAGGGTCTATTGCTGCCTCGGGCACCTTATGGTCGTTCTCCTGTGAGTCTAGATTTTCGAATCCGACGCAAAAATGTTAGTTAATTGTAACGTTCAGGGCCTTGTAATGTCGATGGAACACTCAAATTGCGTCGAGATACAATACATCGTCCTCCAGCCGACTTGTCTCCAAGGATCTAATGCTGCCTCGGGCACTTTATGGTCGTTCTCTTGTAATTCTAGATTTTCGAATCCGACGCAAAAATGATAGTTAATTGTAACGTTCAGGGCCGCCTAATGACGATGGAACTCTCAAATTGCGTCGAGATTCAATACATCGTCCTCCAGCCGACTTGTCTCCAAGGGTCTATTGCTGCCTCGGGCACCTTATGGTCGTTCTCCTGTGAGTCTAGATTTTCGAATCCGACGAAAAAATGATAGTTAATTGTAACGTTCAGGGCCTCCTAATGCCGATGGAACACTCAAATTGCGTCGAGATTCAATACATCGTCCTCCAACCGACTTGTCTCCAAGGGTCAATAGCTGCCTCGGGCACCGTATGGTCGTTCCCCTGTGAGTTTAGATTATCGAATCCGACGCAAAAATGATAGTTAATTGTAAGGTTTAGGGCCTCCTAATGACGATGGGACACTCAAATTGCGTCGAGATTCAATACATCGTCCTCCAGCCGACTTGTCTCCAAGGGGATATCGCTGCCTCGGGCACCACATGGTCCTTCTCCTGTGAGTCTAGATTTTCGAATCCGACGCAAAAATGATAGTGAATTGTAACGTTCAGCGCCTCCTAATGACGATAGAAGACTCAAATTGCGTCGCGATCCAATACATCGTCCTCCAGCCGACTTGTCTCCAAGGGTCTATTGCTGCCTCGGGCACCTTATGGTCGTTCTCCTGTGAGTCTAGATTTTCGAATCCGACGCAAAAATGATAGTTAATTGTAACGTTCAGGGCCTTCTAATGACGATGGGACACTCAAATTGCGTCGAGATTCAATACATCGGCCTCCAGCCGACTTGTCTCCAAGGGTCTATTGCTGCCTCGGGCACCTTATGGTCGTTCTCCTGTGAGTCTAGATTTTCGAATCCGACGCAAAAATGATAGTGAATTGTAACGTTCAGCGCCTCCTAATGCCGATGGAACACTCAAATTGCGTCGAGATTCAATACATCGTCCTCCAGCCGACTTGTCTCCAAGGGTCTATTGCTGCCTCGGGCACCTTATGGTCGTTCTCCTGTGAATCTAGATTTTCGAATCCGACGCAAAAATGATAGTTAATTGTAACGTTCAGGGCCTTGTAATGACGATGGAACACTCAAATTGCGTCGAGATACAATACATCGTCCTCCAGCCGACTTGTCTCCAAGGATCTAATGCTGCCTCGGGCACTTTATGGTCGTTCTCTTGTAATTCTAGATTTTCGAATCCGACGCAAAAATGATAGTTAATTGTAACGTTCAGGGCCGCCTAATGACGATGGAACTCTCAAATTGCGTCGAGATTCAATACATCGTCCTCCAGCCGACTTGTCTCCAAGGGTCTATTGCTGCCTCGGGCACCTTATGGTCGTTCTCCTGTGAGTCTAGATTTTCGAATCCGACGCAAAAATGATACTGAATTGTAACGTTCAGGGCCACCTAATGACGATAGAAGACTCAAATTGCGTCGCGATCCAATACATCGTCCTCCAGCCGACTTGTCTCCAAGGGTCTATTGCTGCCTCGGGCACCTTATGGTCGTTGTCCTGTGAGTCTAGATTTTCGAATCCGACGCAAAAATGATAGTTAATTGTAACGTTCAGGGCCTTCTAATGCCGATGGAACACTCAAATTGCGTCGAGATTCAATACATCGGCCTCCAGCCGACTTGTCTCCAAGGGTCTATTGCTGCCTCGGGCACCTTATGGTCGTTCTCCTGTGAGTTTAGATTATCGAATCCGACGCAAAAATGATAGTGAATTGTAACGTTCAGCGCCTCCTAATGACGATAGAAGACTCAAATTGCGTCGCGATCCAATACAGCGTCCTCCAGCCGACTTGTCTCCAAGGGTCTATTGCTGCCTCGGGCACCTTATGGTCGTTCTCCTGTGAGTCTAGATTATCGAATCCGACGCAAAAATGATAGTTAATTGTAACGTTCAGGGCCTTCTAATGCCGATGGAACACTCAAATTGCGTCGAGATTCAATACATCGGCCTCCAGCCGACTTGTCTCCAAGGGTCTATTGCTGCCTCGGGCACCTTATGGTCGTTCTCCTGTGAGTTTAGATTATCGAATCCGACGCAAAAATGATAGTTAATTGTAACATTCAGGGCCTTCTAATGACGATGGAACACTCAAATTGCGTCGAGATTCAATACATCGGCCTCCAGCCTACTTGTCTCCAAGGGGATATCGCTGCCTCGGGCACCACATGGTCCTTCTCCTGTGAGTCTAGATTTTCGAATCCGACGCAAAAATGATAGTGAATTGTAACGTTCAGCGCCTCCTAATGACGATAGAAGACTCAAATTGCGTCGCGATCCAATACAACGTCCTCCAGCCGACTTGTCTCCAAGGGTTTATTGCTGCCTCGGGCACCTTATGGTCGTTCTCCTGTGAGTTTAGATTATCGAATCCGACGCAAAAATGATAGTTAATTGTAACGTTCAGGGCCTTCTAATGACGATGGAACACTCAAATTGCGTCGAGATTCAATACATCGTCCTCCAGCCGACTTGTCTCCAAGGGGATATCGCTGCCTCGGGCACCACATGGTCCTTCTCCTGTGAGTCTAGATTTTCGAATCCGACGCAAAAATGATAGTGAATTGTAACGTTCAGCGCCTCCTAATGACGATAGAAGACTCAAATTGAGTCGCGATCCAATACATCGTCCTCCAGCCGACTTGTCTCCAAGGGTCTATTGCTGCCTCGGGCACCTTATGGTCGTTCTCCTGTGAGTCTAGATTTTCGAATCCGACGCAAAAATGATAGTTAATTGTAACGTTCAGGGCCTTGTAATGACGATGGAACACTCAAATTGCGTCGAGATACAATACATCGGCCTCCAGCCGACTTGTCTCCAAGGGTCTATTGCTGCCTCGGGCACCTTATCGTCGTTCTCCTGTGAGTTTAGATTATCGAATCCGACGCAAAAATGATAGTTAATTATAACGTTCAGGGCCTCCTAATGACGATGGAGCACTCAAATTGCGTCGAGATTCAATACATCGGCCTCCAGCCTACTTGTCTCCAAGGGGATATCGCTGCCTCGGGCACCACATGGTCCTTCTCCTGTGAGTCTAGATTTTCGAATCCGACGCAAAAATGATAGTGAATTGTAACGTTCAGCGCCTCCTAATGACGATAGAAGACTCAAATTGCGTCGCGATCCAATACATCGTCCTCCAGCCAACTTGTCTCCAAGGGTCTATTGCTGCCTCGGGCACCTTATGGTCGTTCTCCTGTGAGTCTAGATTTTCGAATCCGACGCAAAAATGTTAGTTAATTGTAACGTTCAGGGCCTTGTAATGACGATGGAACACTCAAATTGCGTCGAGATACAATACATCGTCCTCCAGCCGACTTGTCTCCAAGGATCTAATGCTGCCTCGGGCACTTTATGGTCGTTCTCTTGTAATTCTAGATTTTCGAATCCGACGCAAAAATGATAGTTAATTGTAACGTTCAGGGCCGCCTAATGACGATGGAACTCTCAAATTGCGTCGAGATTCAATACATCGTCCTCCAGCCGACTTGTCTCCAAGGGTCTATTGCTGCCTCGGGCACCTTATGGTCGTTCTCCTGTGAGTCTAGATTTTCGAATCCGACGCAAAAATGATGTGAATTGTAACGTTCAGGGCCTCCTAATGACGATAGAAGACTCAAATTGCGTCGCGATCCAATACATCGTCCTCCAGCCGACTTGTCTCCAAGGGTCTATTGCTGCCTCGGGCACCTTATGGTCGTTCTCCTGTGAGTTTAGATTATCGAATCCGACGCAAAAATGATAGTTAATTGTAACGTTCAGGGCCTTCTAATGACGATGGGACACTCAAATTGCGTCGAGATTCAATACATCGTCCTCCAGCCGACTTGTCTCCAAGGGGATATTGCTGTATCAGGCACAATATGTTCCTTCTCCTGTGAGTCTAGATTTTCGAATCCGACGCAAAAATGATAGTGAATTGTAACGTTCAGGGCCTCCTAATGACGATAGAAGACTCAAATTGCGTCGCGATCCAATACATCGTCCTCCAGCCGACTTGTCTCCAAGAGTCTATTGCTGCCTCGGGCACCTTATGGTCGTTCTCCTGTGAGTTTAGATTATCGAATCCGACGAAAAAATGATAGTTAATTGTAACGTTCAGGGCCTCCTAATGCCGATGGAACACTCAAATTGCGTCGAGATTCAATACATCGTCCTCCAACCGACTTGTCTCCAAGGGTCAATAGCTGCCTCGGGCACCGTATGGTCGTTCCCCTTTGAGTTTAGATTATCGAATCCGACGCAAAAATGATAGTTAATTGTAAGGTTTAGGGCCTCCTAATGACGATGGGACACTCAAATTGCGTCGAGATTCAATACATCGTCCTCCAGCCGACTTGTCTCCAAGGGGATATCGCTGCCTCGGGCACCACATGGTCCTTCTCCTGTGAGTCTAGATTTTCGAATCCGACGCAAAAATGATAGTGAATTGTAACGTTCAGCGCCTCCTAATGACGATAGAAGACTCAAATTGCGTCGCGATCCAATACATCGTCCTCCAGCCGACTTGTCTCCAAGGGTCTATTGCTGCCTCGGGCACCTTATGGTCGTTCTCCTGTGAGTCTAGATTTTCGAATCCGACGCAAAAATGATAGTTAATTGTAACGTTCAGGGCCTGCTAATGACGATGGGACACTCAAATTGCGTCGAGATTCAATACATCGGCCTCCAGCCGACTTGTCTCCAAGGGTCTATTGCTGCCTCGGGCACCTTATGGTCGTTCTCCTGTGAGTCTAGATTTTCGAATCCGACGCAAAAATGATAGTGAATTGTAACGTTCAGCGCCTCCTAATGCCGATGGAACACTCAAATTGCGTCGAGATTCAATACATCGTCCTCCAGCCGACTTGTCTCCAAGGGTCTATTGCTGCCTCGGGCACCTTATGGTCGTTCTCCTGTGAATCTAGATTTTCGAATCCGACGCAAAAATGATAGTTAATTGTAACGTTCAGGGCCTTGTAATGACGATGGAACACTCAAATTGCGTCGAGATACAATACATCGTCCTCCAGCCGACTTGTCTCCAAGGATCTAATGCTGCCTCGGGCACTTTATGGTCGTTCTCTTGTAATTCTAGATTTTCGAATCCGACGCAAAAATGATAGTTAATTGTAACGTTCAGGGCCGCCTAATGACGATGGAACTCTCAAATTGCGTCGAGATTCAATACATCGTCCTCCAGCCGACTTGTCTCCAAGGGTCTATTGCTGCCTCGGGCACCTTATGGTCGTTCTCCTGTGAGTCTAGATTTTCGAATCCGACGCAAAAATGATACTGAATTGTAACGTTCAGGGCCTCCTAATGACGATAGAAGACTCAAATTGCGTCGCGATCCAATACATCGTCCTCCAGCCGACTTGTCTCCAAGGGTCTATTGCTGCCTCGGGCACCTTATGGTCGTTGTCCTGTGAGTCTAGATTTTCGAATCCGACGCAAAAATGATAGTTAATTGTAACGTTCAGGGCCTTCTAATGCCGATGGAACACTCAAATTGCGTCGAGATTCAATACATCGGCCTCCAGCCGACTTGTCTCCAAGGGGATATTGCTGTATCAGGCACAATATGTTCCTTCTCCTGTGAGTATAGATTTTCGAATCCGACGCAAAAATGATAGTGAATTGTAACGTTCAGCGCCTCCTAATGACGATAGAAGACTCAAATTGAGTCGCGATCCAATACATCGTCCTCCAGCCGACTTGTCTCCAAGGGTCTATTGCTGCCTCGGGCACCTTATGGTCGTTCTCCTGTGAGTCTAGATTTTCGAATCCGACGCAAAAATGATAGTTAATTGTAACGTTCAGGGCCTTGTAATGACGATGGAACACTCAAATTGCGTCGAGATACAATACATCGGCCTCCAGCCGACTTGTCTCCAAGGGTCTATTGCTGCCTCGGGCACCTTATCGTCGTTCTCCTGTGAGTTTAGATTATCGAATCCGACGCAAAAATGATAGTTAATTATAACGTTCAGGGCCTCCTAATGACGATGGAGCACTCAAATTGCGTCGAGATTCAATACATCGGCCTCCAGCCTACTTGTCTCCAAGGGGATATCGCTCCCTCGGGCACCACATGGTCCTTCTCCTGTGAGTCTAGATTTTCGAATCCGACGCAAAAATGATAGTGAATTGTAACGTTCAGCGCCTCCTAATGACGATAGAAGACTCAAATTGCGTCGCGATCCAATACATCGTCCTCCAGCCAACTTGTCTCCAAGGGTCTATTGCTGCCTCGGGCACCTTATGGTCGTTCTCCTGTGAGTCTAGATTTTCGAATCCGACGCAAAAATGTTAGTTAATTGTAACGTTCAGGGCCTTGTAATGACGATGGAACACTCAAATTGCGTCGAGATACAATACATCGTCCTCCAGCCGACTTGTCTCCAAGGATCTAATGCTGCCTCGGGCACTTTATGGTCGTTCTCTTGTAATTCTAGATTTTCGAATCCGACGCAAAAATGATAGTTAATTGTAACGTTCAGGGCCGCCTAATGACGATGGAACTCTCAAATTGCGTCGAGATTCAATACATCGTCCTCCAGCCGACTTGTCTCCAAGGGTCTATTGCTGCCTCGGGCACCTTATGGTCGTTCTCCTGTGAGTCTAGATTTTCGAATCCGACGCAAAAATGATGTGAATTGTAACGTTCAGGGCCTCCTAATGACGATAGAAGACTCAAATTGCGTCGCGATCCAATACATCGTCCTCCAGCCGACTTGTCTCCAAGGGTCTATTGCTGCCTCGGGCACCTTATGGTCGTTCTCCTGTGAGTTTAGATTATCGAATCCGACGCAAAAATGATAGTTAATTGTAACGTTCAGGGCCTTCTAATGACGATGGGACACTCAAATTGCGTCGAGATTCAATACATCGTCCTCCAGCCGACTTGTCTCCAAGGGGATATCGCTGCCTCGGGCACCACATGGTCCTTCTCCTGTGAGTCTAGATTTTCGAATCCGACGCAAAAATGATAGTGAATTGTAACGTTCAGCGCCTCCTAATGACGATAGAAGACTCAAATTGCGTCGCGATCCAATACATCGTCCTCCAGCCGACTTGTCTCCAAGGGTCTATTGCTGCCTCGGGCACCTTATGGTCGTTCTCCTGTGAGTCTAGATTTTCGAATCCGACGCAAAAATGATAGTTAATTGTAACGTTCAGGGCCTGCTAATGACGATGGGACACTCAAATTGCGTCGAGATTCAATACATCGGCCTCCAGCCGACTTGTCTCCAAGGGTCTATTGCTGCCTCGGGCACCTTATGGTCGTTCTCCTGTGAGTCTAGATTTTCGAATCCGACGCAAAAATGATAGTGAATTGTAACGTTCAGCGCCTCCTAATGCCGATGGAACACTCAAATTGCGTCGAGATTCAATACATCGTCCTCCAGCCGACTTGTCTCCAAGGGTCTATTGCTGCCTCGGGCACGTTCTCCTGTGAATCTAGATTTTCGAATCCGACGCAAAAATGATAGTTAATTGTAACGTTCAGGGCCTTGTAATGACGATGGAACACTCAAATTGCGTCGAGATACAATACATCGTCCTCCAGCCGACTTGTCTCCAAGGATCTAATGCTGCCTCGGGCACTTTATGGTCGTTCTCTTGTAATTCTAGATTTTCGAATCCGACGCAAAAATGATAGTTAATTGTAACGTTCAGGGCCGCCTAATGACGATGGAACTCTCAAATTGCGTCGAGATTCAATACATCGTCCTCCAGCCGACTTGTCTCCAAGGGTCTATTGCTGCCTCGGGCACCTTATGGTCGTTCTCCTGTGAGTCTAGATTTTCGAATCCGACGCAAAAATGATACTGAATTGTAACGTTCAGGGCCTCCTAATGACGATAGAAGACTCAAATTGCGTCGCGATCCAATACATCGTCCTCCAGCCGACTTGTCTCCAAGGGTCTATTGCTGCCTCGGGCACCTTATGGTCGTTGTCCTGTGAGTCTAGATTTTCGAATCCGACGCAAAAATGATAGTTAATTGTAACGTTCAGGGCCTTCTAATGCCGATGGAACACTCAAATTGCGTCGAGATTCAATACATCGGCCTCCAGCCGACTTGTCTCCAAGGGTCTATTGCTGCCTCGGGCACCTTATGGTCGTTCTCCTGTGAGTTTAGATTATCGAATCCGACGCAAAAATGATAGTTAATTGTAACGTTCAGGGCCTCCTAATGCCGATGGAACACTCAAATTATGTCGAGATTCAATACATCGGCCTCCAGCCGACTTGTCTCCAAGGGTCTATTGCTGCCTCGGGCATCTTATGGTCGTTCTCCTGTGAGTCTAGATTTTCGAACCCGCCGCAAAAATGATAGTTAATTGTAACGTTCAGGGCCTCCTAATGCCGATGGAACACTCAAATTGCGTCGAGATTCAATACATCGGCCTCCAGCCGACTTGTCTCCAAGGGTCTATTGCTGCCTCGGGCACCTTATGGTCGTTCTCCTGTGAGTCTAGATTTTCGAATCCGACGCAAAAATGATAGTTAATTGTAACGTTCAGGGCCTCCTAATGACGATAGAAGACTCAAATTGCGTCGAGATTCAATACATCGGCCTCCAGCCGACTTGTCTCCAAGGGTATATTGCTGCCTCGGGCACCTTATGGTCGTTCTCCTGTGAGTCTAGATTTTCGAATCCGACGCAAAAATGATAGTTAATTGTAACGTTCAGGGCCTTCTAATGACGATGGAAGCACTCAAATTGCGTCGAGATTCAATACATCGGCCTCCAGCCTACTTGTCTCCAAGGGGAATATCGCTGCCTCGGGCACCACATGGTCCTTCTCCTGTGAGTATAGATTTTCGAATCCGACGCAAAAATGATAGTGAATTGTAACGTTCAGCGCCTCCTAATGACGATAGAAGACTCAAATTGCGTCGCGATTCAATACATCGTCCTCCAGCCGACTTGTCTCCAAGGGTCTATTGCTGCCTCGGGCACCTTATGGTCGTTCTCCTGTGAGTCTAGATTTTCGAATCCGACGCAAAAATGATAGTTAATTGTAACGTTCAGGGCCTTGTAAATGACGATGGAACACTCAAATTGCGTCGAGATACAATACATCGTCCTCCAGCCGACTTGTCTCCAAGGATCTAATGCTGCCTCGGGCACTTTATGGTCGTTCTCTTGTAATTCTAGATTTTTCGAATCCGACGCAAAAATGATAGTTAATTGTAACGTTCAGGGCCGCCTAATGACGATGGAACACTCAAATTGCGTCGAGATTCAATACATCGTCCTCCAGCCGACTTGTCTCCAAGGGTCTATTGCTGCCTCGGGCACCTTATGGTCGTTCTCCTGTGAGTTTAGATTATCGAATCCGACGCAAAAATGATAGTTAATTATAACGTTCAGGGCCTCCTAATGCCGATGGAACACTCAAATTGCGTCGAGATTCAATACATCGGCCTCCAGCCGACTTGTCTCCAAGGGTCTATTGCTGCCTCGGGCACCTTATGGTCGTTGTCCTGTGAGTTCTAGATTATCGAATCCGACGCAAAAATGATAGTTAATTGTAACGTTCAGGGCCTTGTAATGTCGATGGAACACTCAAATTGCGTCGAGATACAATACATCGTCCTCCAGCCGACTTGTCTCCAAGGATCTAATGCTGCCTCGGGCACTTTATGGTCGTTCTCTCTTGTAATTCTAGATTTTCGAATCCGACGCAAAGATGATAGTTAATTGTAACGTTCAGGCGCCGCCAAATGACGATGGAACTCTCAAATTGCGTCGAGATTCAATACATCGTCCTCCAGCCGACTTGTCTCCAAGGGTCTATTGCTGCCTCGGGCACCTTATGGTCGTTCTCCTGTGAGTTTAGATTATCGAATCCGACGCAAAAATGATAGTTAATTATAACGTTCAGGGCCTCCTAATGCCGATGGAACACTCAAATTGCGTCGAGATTCAATACATCGGCCTCCAGCCGACTTGTCTCCAAGGGTCTATTGCTGCCTCGGGCACCTTATGGTCGTTGTCCTGTGAGTCTAGATTATCGAATCCGCTGCAAAAATGATAGTTAATTGTAACGTTCAGGGCCTTCTAATGACGATGGGACACTCAAATTGCGTCGAGATTCAATACATCGGCCTCCAGCCTACTTGTCTCCAAGGGGATATCGCTGCCTCGGGCACCACATGGTCGTTCTCCTGTGAGTTTAGATTATCGAATCCGACGCAAAAATGATAGTTAATTGTAACGTTCAGGGCCTCCTAATGCCGATGGAACACTCAAATTATGTCGAGATTCAATACATCGGCCCCCAGCCGACTTGTCTCCAAGGGTCTATTGCTGCCTCGGGCACCTTATGGTCGTTGTCCTGTGAGTCTAGATTTTCGAATCCGACGCAAAAATGATAGTTAATTGTAACGTTCAGGGCCTTCTAATGACGATGGAACACTCAAATTGCGTCGAGATTCAATACATCGGCCTCCAGCCGACTTGTCTCCAAGGGTCTATTGCTGCCTCGGGCACCTTATGGTCGTTCTCCTGTGAGTTTAGATTATCGAATCCGACGCAAAAATGATAGTTAATTATAACGTTCAGGGCCTCCTAATGCCGATGGAACACTCAAATTGCGTCGAGATTCAAGACATCGGCCTCCAGCCGACTTGTCTCCAAGGGTCTATTGCTGCCTCGGGCACCATATGGTCGTTCTCCTGTGAGTCCTACATTTTCGAATCCGACGCAAAAATGCTAGTTAATTGTAACGTTCAGGGCCTCCTAATGACGATAGAAGACTCAAATTGCGTCGAGATTCAATACATCGGCCTCCAGCCGACTTGTCTCCAAGGGTCTATTGCTGCCTCGGGCACCTTATGGTCGTTCTCCTGTGAGTCTAGATTTTCGAATCCGACGCAAAAATGATAGTTAATTGTAACGTTCAGGGCCTTGTAATGACGATGGAACACTCAAATTGCGTCGAGATTCAATACATCGTCCTCCAGCCGACTTGTCTCCAAGGGGATATTGCTGTCTCGGGCACCTTATGGTCGTTGTCCTGTGAGTCTAGATTTTCGAATCCGACGCAAAAAATGATACTGAATTGTAACGTTCAGGGCCTCCTAATGACGATAGAAGACTCAAATTGCGTCGCGATCCAATACATCGTCCTCCAGCCGACTTGTCTCCAAGGGTCTATTGCTGCCTCGGGCACCTTATGGTCGTTGTCCTGTGAGTCTAGATTTTCGAATCCGACGCAAAAATGATAGTTAATTGTAACGTTCAGGGCCTTCTAATGCCGATGGAACACTCAAATTGCGTCGAGATTCAATACATCGGCCTCCAGCCGACTTGTCTCCAAGGGTCTATTGCTGCCTCGGGCACCTTATGGTGGTTCTCCTGTGAGTTTAGATTATCGAATCCGACGCAAAAATGATAGTTAATTGTAACGTTCAGGGCCTCCTAATGCCGATGGAACACTCAAATTATGTCGAGATTCAATACATCGGCCTCCAGCCGACTTGTCTCCAAGGGTCTATTGCTGCCTCGGGCATCTTATGGTCGTTCTCCTGTGAGTCTAGATTTTCGAACCCGCCGCAAAAATGATAGTTAATTGTAACGTTCAGGGCCTCCTAATGCCGATGGAACACTCAAATTGCGTCGAGATTCAATACATCGTCCTCCAGCCGACTTGTCTCCAAGGGTCTATTGCTGCCTCGGGCACCTTATGGTCGTTCTCCTGTGAGTTTAGATTATCGAATCCGACGCAAAAATGATAGTTAATTATAACGTTCAGGGCCTCCTAATGCCGATGGAACACTCAAATTGCGTCGAGATTCAATACATCGGCCTCCAGCCGACTTGTCTCCAAGGGTCTATTGCTGCCTCGGGCACCTTATGGTCGTTGTCCTGTGAGTCTAGATTATCGAATCCGACGCAAAAATGATAGTTAATTGTAACGTTCAGGGCCTTGTAATGTCGATGGAACACTCAAATTGCGTCGAGATACAATACATCGTCCTCCAGCCGACTTGTCTCCAAGGATCTAATGCTGCCTCGGGCACTTTATGGTCGTTCTCTTGTAATTCTAGATTTTCGAATCCGACGCAAAGATGATAGTTAATTGTAACGTTCAGGGCCGCCAAATGACGATGGAACTCTCAAATTGCGTCGTGATTCAATACATCGTCCTCCAGCCGACTTGTCTCCAAGGGTCTATTGCTGCCTCGGGCACCTTATGGTCGTTCTCCCTGTGAGTTTAGATTATCGAATCCGACGCAAAAATGATAGTTAATTATAACGTTCAGGGCCTCCTAATGCCGATGGAACACTCAAATTGCGTCGAGATTCAATACATCGGCCTCCAGCCGACTTGTCTCCAAGGGTCTATTGCTGCCTCGGGCACCTTATGGTCGTTGTCCTGTGAGTCTAGATTATCGAATCCGACGCAAAAATGATAGTTAATTGTAACGTTCAGGGCCTTCTAATGACGATGGGACACTCAAATTGCGTCGAGATTCAATACATCGGCCTCCAGCCTACTTGTCTCCAAGGGGATATCGCTGCCTCGGGCACCACATGGTCGTTCTCCTGTGAGTTTAGATTATCGAATCCGACGCAAAAATGATAGTTAATTGTAACGTTCAGGGCCTCCTAATGCCGATGGGAACACTCAAATTATGTCGAGATTCAATACATCGGCCCCCAGCCGACTTGTCTCCAAGGGTCTATTGCTGCCTCGGGCACCTTATGGTCGTTGTCCTGTGAGTCTAGATTTTCGAATCCGACGCAAAAATGATAGTTAATTGTAACGTTCAGGGCCTTCTAATGACGATGGAACACTCAAATTGCGTCGAGATTCAATACATCGGCCTCCAGCCGACTTGTCTCCAAGGGTCTATTGCTGCCTCGGGCACCTTATGGTCGTTCTCCTGTGAGTTTAGATTCG
>NW_025726326.1:0-87642 GCF_021461395.2 Schistocerca americana
CTCTTTCGCACTTTTCAACTTCCGAACAGTGTGGGTGGCCCTGAAAGGGCCGTTTTCTAGTCTCTCCCACCCACAAGCACGGCCGCGGGAAGGCCAGCGCCCGCTGCGACGCAGCCTAACCGCCGAAACCGTACAGGGTGCGCCCCTGCCTCTTCAGGGCGTACACCACGTCCATGGCCGTCACAGTCTTGCGCTTGGCGTGCTCAGTGTACGTCACCGCGTCGCGGATCACGTTCTCCAGGAACACCTTCAGCACCCCGCGGGTCTCCTCGTAGATCAGACCAGAGATGCGCTTCACGCCGCCCCTGCGAGCCAGGCGGCGGATGGCGGGCTTCGTGATGCCCTGGATGTTGTCGCGCAACACCTTGCGGTGCCGCTTGGCGCCACCCTTGCCGAGCCCCTTTCCTCCCTTGCCGCGGCCTGTCATCCTTCCTCGGGCAAAGCAAAACGTGCACAAACAGCAGCTGCAGCGGCTGGAGAGTCGGCTACGGTCTGCGCCCAGCGCGCCCGCCGCCCCCCCTATATAGACTCTGGCCCGCCCTCCCCCCACCACGCGCAACCGAGGGCATATAAGCGCAGCACGGAGGCGCGCGGGCCCGTTGTCAAGGCAGCACCGGACGCCGCGCCGCACCTAACCTCCACGCACGCCGCTCCGCTACCGCTACCGCTATGGCCCGCACAAAGCAAACGGCCCGCAAGTCCACCGGCGGAAAGGCGCCGCGCAAACAGCTCGCCACCAAGGCGGCGAGGAAGAGCGCGCCCGCCACCGGCGGCGTCAAGAAGCCCCACCGCTACAGGCCGGGCACCGTCGCCCTGCGAGAAATCAGGCGCTACCAGAAGAGCACAGAGCTGCTCATCCGCAAGCTGCCATTCCAGCGCCTAGTGCGCGAGATCGCCCAGGACTTCAAGACCGACCTGCGCTTCCAGAGCTCCGCAGTCATGGCCCTGCAGGAGGCCAGCGAGGCCTACCTCGTCGGCCTCTTCGAAGACACCAACCTGTGCGCAATCCACGCCAAGCGCGTCACCATCATGCCCAAGGACATCCAGCTCGCGCGCCGCATCCGCGGCGAGCGCGCCTAAACCGCGCCGCGGCACCGCACCG
This sequence comes from Schistocerca americana, assembly GCF_021461395.2. Taxonomy (NCBI): domain Eukaryota; kingdom Metazoa; phylum Arthropoda; class Insecta; order Orthoptera; family Acrididae; genus Schistocerca; species Schistocerca americana. The sequence goes on from NW_025726326.1 coordinate 1,103, forward strand.
CACCGCACAAACAAAAACGGCCCTTTTCAGGGCCACTAACATCTCTCCGTCGCGAGCAAACTTTGTCGGTCGCCTGCCCGCCACACCCGCTCACTCTGCCTGCCTGCTAGCAGCGCGCAACAATCACACATCATCCCTCCCCGGCGCTCAAAGCGCACAATACCCAACGGCCGACGTCACACCGCACGGGTGGCTGGCCGGCCGCCGCTTTCGTTTTTCGAAATCAAACAAACCCGCACTCCACTCCGACGGCCAACGGCCAGGCAGGCGCGCTCGCTCGCTCTACACGCCACCGAAATCCCCCGCCGACTCCTTCCCACATCTCAACGTGCCCCCCGTTGCAAAACATAACACACACACACACAAAGGAACAAAACAAAGACCAGACACGACTCGACAAGACAGACATCCGAGAAGAACCAACGCAGGCAAGCCAACCAACGTATTCAAACAAAACAACGTGACAGAAAACCAACCGTCGGCCGCCGCCACAAACACGGCGACAATCAACCACGACAACAACACCGCTTACCGCTACCGCCGCCCACACCCGCCACCGACCCCCGCAATCCAACCACCACGGCACGCAAACAGCATCCCCACGGGCATACAGACAGACACCCACACCAAACGCAACACGACAATCAAAACCTTCCCCGACGTGCTTTGATGGCCCTGAGAAGGGCCGTTTTGGGCCGCGCGTCTCTTGCGCGCCACTAGACGACGACGGGGGGTGGGGACGACGGAGTCAAGCGCCAAACCCTTCCTTTCCCATCTCTTTCTCCTCTACTCTACTTCTTCTTCTTGGGCGAAGCCTTCGCCTTAGACGGCGTCGTCGCCTTCTTCGGGCGCGGCGCCTTCGGCTTCTTCGTCGGAACCTTGGCGGCCTTCTTCGCCTTCGACGGCGACTTGGCCTTGGCCGGCTTGGCCGCAGCCGCCTTCTTCGCACCCGCGGGAGCGGCCGACGCCGCAGACGCCTTCTTGGCGGCGCCCGCCTTCCGACCGGTCGCCGCCTTCACGCCACCAGCCTTCTTTGCGCCGGCCGCACGGGCGCCCTTCTTCTCCTTGCTGGCCGGAGCGGCGCGCTTCTTCTTGGCACCGCCAGCACGAGCCTTGCCGCCCTCGGCCGCCCCCCCGCCGCCGGCGCCGGCAAGCTTGAACGAGCCGGACGCGCCCTTCCCCTTCGTCTGCACCAGCTCGCCCGCCACGACGGCCGACTTGAGGTACTTCTTGATAAACGGCGCCAGCTTCTCCGCGTCCAGCTTGTAGTGCGCGGCTATGTACTTCTTGATCGCCTGCAGCGACGACCCGCCGCGCTCCTTCAGACTCTTGATGGCGGCCGTCACCATCTCAGAGGTGCGCGGGTGCGCAGGCTTGGCGCGCGGCTTCTTCGCAGACGACGCAGACTTGGCCTTCTTCGTAGTGCCGGTGGCGGCGGGTGCCGCAGCAGTCTCGTTCGTAGCCGCCTGATCTGCCATTTCGACGACGCGCGTAACACACAGCGAGAGCGAGCGGGACGGCAGGCAGGCACGCAAGCACAGCACAGCAGCAGAGCAGAGAATCACAAGGCCCAGCCAGTGTCGCGGGCGGGCGCGGACGGCCGAGAGAGCGGCCGCCACTCTGCGCGCCGCCGCGCCGCGCCTCCCGCGCTTGCTACCGCCCAACGTCCGACAGCCTGTGCGGAGCAGCCCCAAACCTGCGCCACAACCGCCCGCGCCTTTCAAACCACCGAGGATGGGGCTACACACAGCCACACCACAGTCGCCAACCAGTCGCCACGGCAGCGCCGCAAACCACGGCCAAACTGCAGCTACCGCGCGCTACAGCCTGGGTCGGCCCGCCGAGAATCGCCGCCCCCGCCCAAATGCCGCCCCCACAGCCCCAGCCGACGACCCGCCACAATGGCCAAACCTTCGGCAAAACTCCCACACCGTCGCCGCGGCAGCCCGGCCAGCGCGGCCGGCGCCACAGCCACACAAGCCGAGGCGTGCGGCGATGACGGCCGTGCAAACGCGCCTCCGCCGCCCCATCGCCTTCCGTCGCCCTCCCGCCGTTTCCCGATCGGCCCGCAGCCGTCGGGCCACATCGCGCGCCGTCCTCCTCCTCTCGCCCGCCAACATTCACAGCCGTTTCTCAACAATTGCCCGCCGCAAACGGACGCCGCCTGCGCAACAGGCGCCGCCGCCCCTCGCCGCTTCCGACCCAACCCCTCGACCGAGGCAAACCGCAATCCGAATCTACAGACCAACCCAATCTGCCGTCAGCACACACGACAGCCGACCTTACACGTTACGCGTTACACATTACGTTTACACGTCTAGGTTAGGTTAGGTTAGGTTAGGTTAGGTTAAGTGGACGTGGGTTAGGTTAAGGGGACTTGGGTTAGGTTAAGCGTCAAACTTAGGTTAAGCATTCAAACACGTCAGGCGTCAGAGGTTAGGTTAGCTTAGCTTAGCTTAGCTTAGCTTAGGTTAGGTTAGGTTAGGTTAGGTTAGGTTAAGGGGTCAGTGCTAGGTTAAGAAGCGTCAAACGTATGTTAAAAAAGCGTTCAAACGTGAGGCGTGAGCCGGACAGCTTACCCTTACGTAGACGTTAGGGGCTCACAGGCTGAGCTCACCTCGCCACACCACAGGTTAGGTTCGGTTCGCTCGGCTCAGCGTAAAGCGCCGAGGTCAGGGTTACGTTCGTTCAACCTTCGGGCGCCACACTTTCGGTTGAAAGGTCGCGACGGGACGACGTCGGCAGGCACGCCGCAAACGAACAAAAACGTACAGACGACGTCGAAAACCGCCGACAGACGGGGGAGCAGCACGACCACGACCAGATACCGAGCGCGAACGAGACACACGCGAACCACCCCCACCGGCCAAAGGGCACCACACAACAACCCAGAGCACCACGTGTCGACACCAGAGCAACCCGCCGCTCACGCGACATGGCTGGCACCGAAGGGCAACCGCCCGCAACTGCGCTTTCCGCGCCGGCCCGGATGCACGTCGTGCTACAACAACACCACTACCGTACACAGCCGCTGTTCACAACATCACTATCATGCGCGCCCGCGGCTCGCCGCCGTCGCAGTCGCAGCCCCAACGCCACCACTTCTGCACCACCATTCACACGCACCGCAACACAGCTCGCCGACACAGCCGAACAAAACAAACACCACACAACAACAGCAACAACGCCGCCGCCTCTACTTGTGCCGGCGACCCACCCCGCCGATGGCGCACCTTTCGCCAGCCGGCAATCGACACACACGCACCCACCCACCCCCCCGGGGCCCAGTGCAAAACAAAAAAAAAACAAAACAACACAAACGACACGGGGGAAGCGCACACCGCCACTTCGCGCGCACGCCACCAACCAGTCGTCGTCTCAAAATAACAAACACAAACAAAATAAACTAACAACTAGGGCAGGGCAACACAAAACAAAAACGCCTCGCACGAACCGCCCACAAAAAGGACAAGCACACGCACAGCCTCTGCTGACGACCACGACGCAGCGGCACGCTGCTCCTGTCCCGCGCCCCGCGCCCCACTCGATTCACAACTCACGCGACACCGTCAACGACGGGCTCGCTTCCCGCAACCTACCACCTTTCCGCCACGACGCACAGCCCCAGCCCCACCCGACGACGCCCGTGGCAACGACTGCAACTTTCACCACCGCCTCCCCCTTCCCCCCCCCAAAACACACACACACACACACACACACACACACACACACAGCCAGCCAAAAACGCACTCGCGACCCACACATGCACGTGCATCGGCACACGCCAACCAGTCAACGTCGACAACCACACGCAAGGCTCGAAACGAAACCGGCGTCCTTCCACGTTGCCATCAAGCTACGCGACACAAGACACAAGGAACCAACACAACAGCCGGCCCCACTAATTCCCACTCTCACGCCGCAAAAAGCACACCGAAACCGCCAAACGCACGCACATTCCCCTTCGCACTGACACCACCGACCGGCTCGCTACCACACACCTCTCGGCAGCCGTTTCACGCCAATTCGCCACACCGCCCACACAGTCGACAAGCGCCCGCCCTGTACGGCACACGCAACGACGCAGCGCAGCAAAGGGCGCCCGCAACACATACCTCTCCGCCGCCCGACGCGCCAACCGCCACACCACACCGCCAGCCACTCGCAAATTGTGCACTGCCACCAGCCACACGTCCAACACGCCGCGCCGCCTCCGGCCACCCGCCAGGGGGCGCTCACGTCCGCGACAACAGCGCGGCCCGCCGGGCCGGGCCGAACCGAACCGAGCCGCCGCTGCTCTGCACTCGGCACGGCCACACCCTGCTGCAGACCGGGCTCGTCTCTCTGTACGCGTCTGCCTGCGCATCAACACAACACGACCTTTTTTTTTTCTCTCTCTCTCTCTACCGCCATCCCTTCTTCTCGCGTTTTACTCGTTGTTGCAGCAGCGGCGCACCCCTACACATCCACAGCCCCAGCCGAGCCGGCCTCACCTCAGGGCCCGCCGCCAGCGTCTCCTCCTCGGGCACAGGTGCGGTGCTGTGGCCGCCCATCCAACCGCATTGCTGGCCGTCCAGCCACCAGGCGTTCCCACTGCCGCGAGCCACGCCGCGCACCGACCCTGCTGCAGAAAACGAAGCATAGCCAGAGACCGACCGATACACAAAGCAAGCCGTCGCCTCGCCTCTTGTCCTTCCTGCCTTCCTTCCGCCCCCGCCCTTCTCACACCACCGCCTCTCCACTTTCGCCCCCCCCCCCCCCTCCTTTTTTTTTTTTTTTTTTTTTTTTTCTTTCTTTCTTTCTTTCTTTCTTTGGCCCTCTCTCCTTCCCGCCATGGCGGTTACGGCACCGCCTGCAGCGGCAGACTTTTTGCGCCCACACGCCTACTCCTACCACCATTAACCTTGCCCTGCCCTGCCCATCAACGTCGCAGTCGAACCGACGCTTGCCAACACACTGCCGCCCACGTTCCTTTCTCTTTTCGGCCTACGCCCATTACGCGCCGCCGCCACAGCACCTTCCCTTCCCACAACACACCGACGTCATCACACGCACCCAAAACAGGGGCCACGACCGTGTTCCTCGCCCACTCCCATCCCGCACGGTACGCACATTCCCAACTACTACCGCGCACCCTCCCTTTCCAATCTGTGTGTCTCTGTGTCTGTGTCCTGTCCGCGCGTGACGCCTCTCAACATCCGCCGTCCCCCGTCCCCCGTCCCGTTTTCGCCCCCATGCCGTCGTCGCGCCGCCTCCGCCCCTGTCCGCCCCGCACCACACCATACACCGCTGCTTGTCCCGGCCGTTGCCACCAAAGGCGCCGACCGCAAACGCGCCACGCCGCAGCCCCCGTGCGTCTCGCGCTCGCTTGCATCTCCGTGCCGACGCTGCCTCTCTTCCCGCTCGCACTCGACCTCGACAACACAGTCTTTGGCTCCGCCACTGCGTGTTCCGGTGGTACGCACGCTGCAACACGTATGTATTCATTACCAGAGCGATGGCGAGGCATGACAGCATCTCTGTCTGACCAGAGAGTTATTTATCGTTGCTAGTCGGCGCTTGGACCGCGCCAGACGACAGTAGTGGCACGCACCGGGTCGCCAGGAACAGTTGTTATACATATATTGTAGCGCGAGTCGGGAGAGGTAGTCGTCGGTCGACAGTAGTGGCGGGTGGACGGTTGTACTGAGCGGGCGTCGGCGGCGTGCTCTGCTCGTCTCGCGACTCTGGTCACGGTTCGGGACGATGCATAGTATATTGTGTTATAATCAAAAGGTAGTGTGAAGCTGCATTGCGCAAATCTGATAACGTATGTTCATTGTACTTATTTTGTTCAACAACAAACAAAAGCCCCACTATTACTTTTTTCTAAAGTAACTTTTGTCTTTTAACGAAAAACATTCACTTTTTAAAGACTACTTCCTATGGCATTTCCCTCCAAGGAGTGCAATTAATTACCAGCCAGCACTCATTCATTGCACACAGCTGTGTAAGGGGTATCTACAATTGAGGAGCGGATATAAATGCAATTTTTTGTTTTTTTTGTGTCTTGTACCCTCCCCGCAAAATTTAAAATAATGGACAATGTTATTTACGGATGCTAATGGACATTGCGCTAATTGTAACCTCGCCCACAATGAGAGGTATTGAAAATGGCAACAAAAATGTGAAATTCGCAATCTCACTCAAATATACATTCTTCACAACATTTAAAGTCCGTTCAGTGACAAGAAACTTCAATTAAACCGAAATATCGGTCTTTGGCCCTGTGCAAAACAATCAGAATTAAAGTCTTACCTCCGAATAAATGGATGTCACATTTCTGCTCTTGTTGTTGCGCAGCGCTTGGAGGAACTGCATTGCAAATAATAATATTCTCTTTTTTTGTGATTTTAGTGACATTTTTCTTCAAAGAAGTGGAATGAAATGTGAAGTGCAACGAACTCTTTAGTTCAATAAAAACTTCAATGTTTGAAAAATGCTTTTCAAATAAACATTATTATTGGGGAACTTGTTGGAGAATAATTACAATAAATAAAATTTTTCATTATCTAATGATTATATTAATTAACAGTATACCTTATTCACCATCTTGACCAGTGTTGCCGACCGCCTACATCACACAACCGCCCTCAGCTGCTACTACTGACCGACCGCTCTGCATGACGACTATTAGCGTACTGCACGCGACGACTACTGACAGAGTACAGCCCTCAACTACACAGAGCTACAGACTCGCAACGACCGACCGACTGACTGACTGGCTGGCTGGCTGGCTGGCTGAGAACCGCTCGCAACACTCGCGCAGTCCAGCGCAAACTCTCTGGTCACAGATGCTACAATGCCTCGCCATCGCTGCTATGTTACATACGTGTTTCAGTGTCTTTTTCATTGGGGTAACGATCTTTGGCTCTTTTTATTCTGAATACAGGGCCAAAGGTCAACGCTGCTGCCCTTATACAATTTATCAGGTTTCATTATGTCTGTTGCAATGTTACATACGGTTCATTCTTTCATTAATATTATCGTTGGCTTTGTTTTGTAGGGACGTTAACATTCTGGCACATTTTTATTATCATCGGACTCTCTGCTATTTGTGCAGGGAGGTTATACCTGGGTCCATTTCCATTTCCATTTACATTTTAATATTGATAGGCTTTTTTTGTTTTCTTTTTTGTTTCTTGTTGTTTTTCCTTCTTTTTTTTTGTTGTTTTTTTTTCTTTTTCTTTTGTTTTTCCCGCTCTCACCACCACCGCCGCATCACGCCTTCCGTTTTCTTGGTTTCTTTTCTGTTCTTCAACTGCTTCAACATCACCGCGCCCCATTTCCACACCACAGCCATCAGCCTCCAAGACGGGCAGGCGCAGTGTGCCATTTCCGGCGCACAAGCACACCCGTACGGTACTCTCCTCGCCCCCACGCCACCAACAACACAGCGACCACGCGGCTTTCAGGCACGGCACCGGCGAAATGCGCCGCCCCCGCCCCTCCGCGCATCCGTCCGTCTCGCCACGTTCACTGACAGCCGCGTCTGCGGCTACACCACGACAACCACAACACAACACAACACCGCTCCCCTCCCTGGCAACTCATTGTTTTTCTCCTCCTCTTTTGCACAAACCACAACGCCGAGCACAGGCGCAAGCCACCCACACCGCGCCCCTCCCCGTCCCGTCTTTGGCCGCCGCTCCTCGTTTGCCCCCTCCCATCTCCCGAAATGCCATGCCAGCAGCGTTACGCATGCCCCTCCCCTGTCCACACAACACTACCGCCAAACGAACAGCCTTCCGGGCCACATGCAGGGCACGCCCACCTCCAAACACTGCCAATTCACGGACGCACACACACACACACACACACACACACACACACACTCACTCACTTTCTCGACACCTTTCTGTACGGAGGGTGCGTCATCTCGACCGTGACAGAGTGACGGCAACTATCGACGATCCATTTCCCCCCACTGGTAACACATGTCCACTAACACCTACATACATCATTCAAGTACACAGACAATAGCATACACACAATGGGAGGGCACACGAACATGGACGGCACGGCACTGTCATACACTCTTCCTCAGAACCATATCAACAAACGTTACGTACATCCGGGAAAGCGAAAGCGAAAGCGAAAGCAAAAGCAAAAGCAAAGGCAAAGCCCAATGCAGCCGTCAAAGGTAACGTTCACCACGGCAGCCGCGCCGCCGTTAAACGCATTTCAGTGCGGCTCCAATACGCCTCCGACACGGGAACGTTCCGTTGCTCTACGAATGCGTTTCTCCCCTTTTTCCCTTCCTCTCTCTCTTTTGCCCCCCCTCTGTCCTTTCCTCCTTGCACTCTTGCCTCATTCCTCACGTTCTGCCCAGACATTCGACCGATCAAAGTCAACCTTTCGTTACCGTTCTCAAGCGCGACGGTGTACAACAGTATGACGGGTGTGCCCAAGACTTCGGTTCAGTTGCGTGACGCCGGTCTATCGCGCCGATCGACAGTTACTCAGCGGGCGACGGATCGGACCACGTCACCGACACACAAAACACTTTCAAACAAACAAATACATACCGGATGGACACAGACAAACACGTGTACAGACAGACATTCGCCAAACAAACGACCGCCGCCGTCGTCGTCGTCGTCGTCTAGCGTCGCGCTTACTGTACTGCACTGGACACGCGTGCATCTTGAATGACGACATCGGTGTGCGTGCGTCGTACGCACTCAGTCAGACACGGCTATCAAAAATCAGAGTCGAATGGTACATCATCGTGCGTGTCGCCGTACACGTACAGTACAATACAACAACAATGCGTCCTTAATGGCACGTTCATTTCAACGTCACTCACACACCTCCACGCTGCAGTTACGTCGCACCATTGTCAAACTCGGCGTACAGCAAAGGGAATAGTGGGCGGCAAAAAAAAAAAAAAAAAAAAAAAAAAACCAAACAAAAACATTTCACATTTCACCCTCGCCATGTATGTTGTGCAAAAAACAAACCCGCAAACGGCCGTCGTTACGGTGACACAAAAGTCGCCGATCGCACTGTCCCCCCTCGCAGACAGGTAACACACACACACCAACACCAACGGGTCAAAACCACTCCAACGAGGCGTGCCACCATTCCACGCCACGGCGACCAACCTCGTGGCCGTACCCCGCAACACGCTTTGACGCGCCCCCCCCCACCCACAATCAAAATGCACACATACATCACAGCCGTCCACACAAACAACAACAACAACAACAACAACAACAACAACAATTCCGCCCTTCCCGCAAAAGGCAAGTTGGTGGCCCTGAAAAGGGCCGTTTTGCCGCTCTCGCAACGGAGGAGCCTTCTCCATCCTTCCTTCCATTCCAGAGCCACCTCCTTACTTGGAGCTCGTGTACTTGGTCACCGCCTTCGTGCCCTCGCTCACGGCGTGCTTGGCCAGCTCGCCAGGCAGCAACAGCCGCACAGCGGTCTGGATCTCGCGGGACGTGATGGTCGAGCGCTTGTTGTAGTGCGCCAGGCGAGAAGCCTCGGCCGCAATGCGCTCGAAAATGTCGTTCACGAAGCTGTTCATGATGCTCATCGCCTTCGACGAGATGCCCGTGTCAGGGTGCACCTGCTTCAGCACCTTGTAGATGTAGATGGCATAGCTCTCCTTCCTCTTGCGCTTCTTCTTCTTGTCGCCCTTCGAAATGTTCTTCTGCGCCTTGCCAGCCTTCTTGGCGGCCTTCCCGCTAGTCTTGGGCGGCATCTCGAACGAACGTACGGCAGCAGCAACACCAGTAGCAAGCGCTCCGCTCTAGTCAGCGTCTCCCCACACAGTGGCACCCGCCGCGTGTGGGATGTCGGATGGGTTCTGGACCCCTTGTTTGTTTCGAAGGACCGGGACTGATTGAAGCCCATACCTTCTGTCTGAGATTTGGGGATTGGAATGATGGGTTTGGAGTGCGTCGTGAGTGATGTTGCATGATAAAGTGGTAGGATGATAAGGGATGCGTTTGATAATGAATTGAGTAGTGTTTCATGACTGAATGTTAGTCGGATTGTTTGATTTTTAGACGTGAAATTGGCGCGTGAGCGTCATTTTCGGGTATTTTGCTGTTGGGTTGTCGGGAATGATTCCTAAGTTTCTGATGGTTGGATGATTAGAAGTGGAGGCTGAGGCAAAGAATTTTTCGGATTTTGTTTTGATGAGTTGCGAGATTGGCTCGATGTTTGCCAAGAGGTACAGGTGTCTGTTTGGCAAATAGCGGGACGCATTTAGTGCCAAGCGCAAGAATCTATTCTGCACTGCTTGAACTTTTTTGATGTTCTTGTTTGAAGCCAGTGACCAGAGTTCTGAACCGTATAGTATGGATGGTAGCACTACTGATTTGTATAGTTTTAACTTGGTATTTACTGATAGTCCTTCTCCTTTGAGGAGGGGGTATAATGTACATATGTGCTGTGACCCTCTGTTACAGATTTGGGTGACATGTTCGCTGAATGTCAGTCTTTTGTCAAATGTTATGCCTAAGTATTTTACATGATCATTCCATTCTAAGTTTACGTTGTTAAATCTAATGGCTATGTTTGGGCTCATTCTCCTGTGGGTGAACATAATAGCCTGTGTTTTGACACTATTTATGGTTATCTTCCACAGGTTAGCCCAGTTCTGGATTAATTGTAAGTGATCCTGGAGTTTCCTGGCTATGAACAGTAAGTTTTTACTGCTCCTGTACACCGCAGTGTCGTCAGCAAACAGTGACAGGTGGCCCCCTGGTTGCTTTGGTACGTCATTTGTATAGTGAGAGTAGAGAGCTGGGCCCAATACTGAACCTTGGGGCACTCCAGCTTCTATTTGTCTGATGTTACTTTGGGCACCTGATAGTCTTACATAAAAAGTTCTGTTCCTAAGGAAGGATGCCAGGATTTGAATGATGTGTTTGGGACAGCCTTGTAGGTTGAGCTTGTAGATAAGGCCCTGGTGCCAGACCTTATCAAAGGCCTTCTCTATGTCAAGGAAGACTGCCCCTGTGCTGTGCCTGATACTTCGAGCTCTGCATAGTTCGTCAGTCAGTCTCATCGATTGGTGAATGGTGCTGTGTTCACCCCTGAAGCCGAACTGTTCCTGTATGATGATGTTGTTTTCTGTGCTGAATTTCTGGAGCTCCTTGTAGATGAACCTTTCTAGGACTTTCCCCAAGAAACTCAGTAAGGAAATTGGTCTGTGGTTCTGGGGGAAAAGGTGGTCCTTATTTGGCTTTGGTATGGTTATCACCTTAGCTTGTTTCCAAGCCATGGGAAAATACTGCAAGGTTAGGCAAGCGTTGTAGATTGCTGTTAGAAACTCTAGTGCGTTTTGAGGTAGATGTTTCAATTGAAGAGGTAGGATGTTGTCTGGTCCAGGCGCCTTTTTGTTTCCTATGTTTCTGAAGCATGTTCTGACTGTTTCAGAGTCCACTGGTGGAAATGTGGTGTCGCTTGGGGTTCTGAGTATTCTGTTGACCTGTCTTATGACGTGTTCCTCGTGATCATCGCTCTCGTCATCCACAGCTGCTGGCGTGGTGAATTGTAGTTCGAGAGTGTCAGCCATTGTTTCAGCCTTATCCTCCGGTTCGTAAACGATTCCGTTCCTACCGTGGAGTGGCTTATTGTCAACTGGTTTCCCCTTTCTGGTTTTGACAAGTTTCCAGAACTTTTCGGTGTTGTTCTCTGCATCGCGTAGAACATCTCCCCAGGTGGATTCTCTAAAGGCCTGAAGTTCTCGTCTGACTCGTCTGGCGAGTCTGTCGGTTCTGGCTCGGTCTGCTGGGTCCCTAAGGGTTTGCCATCTCTGGCGGTGGTATTTCTTTTCTTGCAGTAAGTCTTGGATGTGCTGAGGGAGAGCATTTCTGGAGGTGGTGTGGATTATAGCAGTAGTGGCTTTCTTCCCGCTTTCTACTATGATTTTGCTGATGTTTTCTACTGCTGTGTTGATTGCTCTCCTTGTGTGGAGCTGAGGAATCTCCGGTGTTTTTCCCTGAACAAAGTTGTTGAACGTTTCCCAGTTTGTGTGAAACGATTTAATAGTTCTGGTGTCGAACTGCCTTGCCGGGTTGTCATCTAATGTCATTAAAACTGGATTATGATCTGAGTCCAGATCATTTACCACGGTAATGGTGGCCTGGTGTCTCAGGTTTTTGCATATAAATATGTCCAGTATGTCTGGTCTGTGTGTCGAGTAGTACGGGAAGTGAGTAGGGGTGTTTGGCGCTAGGACTGTTAGGCTCCTGTGGTTGTCCAGGTATTTCCGTAGTATTCTTCCATTGGTGTTGGTGGCCCTGCAGTTCCATGTGCCATGTTTGGAATTTAAGTCCCCACCTATAATGATATATTCGGCCATGTTTGTCAGGTCAGTTAGGTCTTCAGGTTGTATATTTGGTTTACATGGAGGGTTGTACACAGCGATTAGGGTGGCTGTTTTCCCCTCTATAGTCGTTTCTACTGCTGTGGCTTCTGCTCGTCTGAGTCTTGGCGTGTTTAGTCTTCTGTGCGGCAATCTGTTTTTGACTAACACGGCTGTACCGCCCCCTTGCCGGTTTGGCCTGTCAGTTCTGTACATTGTGTAGTTCCGTACTTTAAATTTATCATCTGGTGTTAGGTGCGTTTCTGTAATTAGTGCCACACCAACGTTGTATGAGTCAAGGAATTCTTGGAGGGTATTCCTTTGAAATAGAATGCCATTGGCATTCCAAGTCATGATTGTGTTTCTTTGATTAAGGCCCGAGAAGACTGACAACTGCATGGCATATAATCGTGAATTTTGAGATCGGATCAGCAGCTTGCCTTAGCTGGGCTGCTGTGTTCTGAATTGTTCCCAGTATTTTTGGGACGTTGAACTGATTGATGAGGCCGAGAATTTCTTTTACATCTGTTCCCAGGCTTGCGATTCCAGGGAAGGGGGTGTTGGCTCCTCCGTCTTGCGCGGTTGGTGCCTCGTTCTGGGCCGCTGAAGTCGGTGCGTTTGCCGGATTTTGATTTGTCATGGTTTGTCGGCGCCATAGATTTGGCCAGCTTTTCCCGGTCATCGCAGGTACTGGTGGTTGTTTAGTTTGATTCGTGGCTGTGGTGGAGGCGTTTTTTTTCTCCTCCCTTTTCTTGAGAATTTCTAGGTAAACTGGGCATTTTTTGAAATTTGCAGTATGCTCTCCCTGGCAGTTGTAGCATTTTGGTTTTTCTACCCGTTTCTTGGTGCAGGTAGCGGTCGCATGCTGTTTGCCGCATTTTACGCAGTTTGGTTTTAGATGGCAGTTCCTGGCGCCATGATTGAAACCTTGGCAGTTGTGACATTGAGTTGGACCTTTGGGGGCCCTGTATGACTCTACAGTCACTCCGAGGTGAAGGAGTGACTTAAGTTTGTATACTTTTCTGCCTTCATCTGAGTTTTCCAGTTCTACAATGAAGTTTGGTCGTAACCTCCTCTCCGTGGCGCCTGCGTCCAGGATGGACATTTGTGTGACCTTTTGTACTGGGAATCCAAGAAGGGAGAGCTCTTCATGTACTAGTTGTGGTTCCATGGTGACTAATAGTTTCTTTATCACCACCTTTAGGGGTCGTTTCTGGTTTATTTCGTGAGTGTAGAACGGTATGTTTTCGTTCTTTAGTAGCGTGCATAGGGCATTGAAGTCCTTTGCTTCGCTGAATTGATATGTTATTCTTCCTCCCCTGGAGTGAGACTTCAGCGTTCCACTGAGGGTCGGTTTGATCACCTGAAGGATTTTGGTGTAGCTTTTCGTGTCAAAGACTACTATTGGTGGCACATTGAACTTTGTCCTTTCCTTGTTTGGAGGGACTGCATTGTGGCCTGGGTCATTGTCAGGAAGTTCGCTAAAGCGGTTTTGGGTTGGTACTTGTGGTTGTACCGATTCCGCTTCCATGGTTTCGTCTACATTGGGGGCCTGTTCAGAGTCAGAAGCCTCGATCTTCCGCTTTGAGTCAGATGAACCCTCTGCCTGGCTTGTGTCGCTCTTGCGCTTAATTTTTTTTTTGGGTTTTTGATCGTTCCCCGCCATATTGCCTAGTGAAGGTGATGCATTGTCTGTATGTAAGTCAGTGTGGTTTGTGTGTGTAGTCGGATGATTTTCGGCCGCGGGAGCCCCAGGGGGGACCACGGCGGGCTGGGGTGGGTGATAGGATGATTCTAGAATCTCAGACAGTCGGATATGATGCTTTGTAATCTGCCTTTGCCTCTGTGAGCGCGGGCTGGTCCCACGTGAAGGGGGCCCTGACTCACAATTTCCCTCACTAACCAGCCTAGAGTCCAGCTAGCCTGGAATCACGACGAGCATCATGAACAGAAAATAAAACAACGACAAGATTGCTACTGCACGCTCGTAAACGAGCCTGCAGTCGACGGAGCTACCAAGGACGGCGACAGGCGCACGAGTCCCAAGCAGCGAGGAGGCCACTCCGTGGCGGGAGCGGCAGTCGGAAATCCCCAGCCGTGACAACACAAAGGCGGCGGAGCGCAGTAAGAACGGCGTCCGCACGCTTCGGAAGCACAGCTCGGAATCGGCTGGCCGGCACCCGCCGCCAGCCGCCGCCGCACCTTTACCAGCTCGCCCTGTTGCGGCCGCCGACCAATGGGGCGCGCGCGCAACCGGCCGCCGCACCCGAGCCCATAAAGCACCCCCACCCCGGCTGCGCCGGCATTCGCTGAGTAGCTTCTGGAGAGTGCGGACGCGTGTGCAGGGCTGCGCTAGCACTTTCCCTCTTCGTTGCTACTCAGCCATAGGAACCTGCTTGCGGGTTTAGTCGCTGATTGTCCTAGCGCATTAGCTGGACGGTTCGGCACTAAGGCTTCCGAGCTCCTGATTTTTTCAAATTTGGAGCGGAGTAGCGAGAAGATTACGGCGCGGGCGGCTGATTTGACAGCTGCTTGTGAGCATAATTGTCGTTGCGGGTTGCGGGCTGTGGGCTGGCGCGCGTTGGTGCGCGTCCTCTTGCTGCCGCTGGCCGCTTTTCCGACTACGTCGAGCACCTCAGTCGTCACAAGAACTCTTGCTGCCGCAGAGGCTAGCTCTGCCCCCCCTAGCTTAGGGAAATCTGCACGCCAGGGCCTGGTCGCTGGCCAGTTACCCGCGCGTGATAGGCCGATTGGGGTCGGACTCGCCTGCTTGAGACCTAACGGTGCCAACCAAGGCAGCGACCGACACTCCCTTGGCAGCCACTCTCACCGTTTCGGACATGGCACTACCACCGGTCTTACTAACAATAACGAGGCAAGAAAATTCCCCTGGCAGTTACGAGGTTCACAGGACTGACCAGACGGACAGCCAAGGTGAAATAAGCCCCAAATCTCGCCTCTTACTAGCGAACGCGATAGCGGGATTAACGGGGAAAGATAGAAAAAAGTACGAGCGACGTCTCGAGAGGGCACTCAAACCACGCCCAGAGAGCGAAACTACACCAACTCGTCCACGCCCACTAAAAGCGAGCCCCAAGTCGAAACAGAAAAAGACCCCCATGAAAAAGCGAAAGTCGCCGCTGAGGAAAACTTCGTCAAAGACGAGGAAAACTCAGCGCGCGGAAAGACCGGCTAGCCCGAACGAGGCACAGCCGACCGAGTCAGCGCAGGACGCGCCCGAGCAGACAAAGGCCACCACGCGCCCAGGTAACGGAGCGGGCGGCCCCGCGCAGGTACAATGCGCCGAGGCGCGAGGCGAACACAATGGCCCGGCCGCGTCACCCGGCCCGTCGCGGGAACAAAGCCGCGACGCAGGTACCTCGCCAGCACCGGCGGCCGCCGTGCAGCGCGCTGCTGCGGGCGCGCCGCGGCATGAGAATGCAACGGCGGGCGGGCAGCAGTGCGCGGACTTGGCTGACGCCGAAGCTACCACACCACACGACGATGACGGTTTCCAGAGGGCCAAAAGAACCGCCGGCCGCTCCCCTGTGCTGCACACAACCTCCCCGGTAGCAACAAGTAACAGGTTCTCCCCCATAGAAGACCCCCCTCACACACAGGACAACACCATACAGCCAACCGACACAGACGGAGACACGGAGGAGAGACGATATAGGATCCCTCCTCTTATTATCCACTACAATAAATCGTACTCGGAGTTGTATAACGACATCAATGAAACTCTCGGCGAAAACAAATTCACGGCCAAAACAACCGGGGAGGACCAACTAAAGATCACACTAAAGACCGTCGACGATTACAAAGCGGTGAAGGCCATGCTAAAAGAAAAGCAAACTCACTTCTATACCTTCCCCATAGCGGCCAAAAAGCCAATAAAAATAGTGTTCAGGGGCATGCCGCACAAGACGGACACAGAGGAAATAAAACATTACTTGGAAAGGGAAGGTTTCGAAGTGAGCTCGGTCGTCAAGACAAACCCTAGACGACCGTGGCCGCTACACACAGTCACCCTACCAGACTCCGCCCAGAATCGAAAGATATGGGAAGTGACAATGATCATGCGAGTAACAGTCACGCCGGAGAAACTGAAGAAAAGATCGGGCCCAGGGCGATGTTTTAATTGCCAAAAAGTGGGGCACATGGCTAGGGACTGCGACATGCCTATGAGGTGTGTCAGGTGCGGTGAAAAGCACAAGTATGAGGAATGCCCGGTACCGCAGGGGGAGGGCAAGGAGAAGTGCTGCAATTGTGCAGGCGCGCATCCTGCCAGCTACCTGGGGTGCCCGGAATTCCGCAAAGCTAGGGACCGCCTAAGGGGAAAGCACCCACAGACAGCAGGGGCAAAGCATCGCACCGCACCTCCACCACCACCACCACCACCAAGCCGAAATCCAAGATCCACAGCGACAAGGGTATTCCAATCCAGGACATACTCGTCAACTGTCAGTGCCCCAACTCGCCATCCACCACACAACCAGGTTCCTGTCAACGGAGAATCGCCTAGGGAAGCCCCCCCCTATCCACTAGAGCCCAGTCTGCGTGACACGACTCCGAACGTCTCAGTGGAACAACTAGCAGCAACCATAAAGGCCCTTCAGGCTCAGGTGAATCAACTGGCAAACATCTTGGCCACAATGACTCAACACCCCGCCGAACACTCATCGGCAGCAAAGCAGGCGCCCTCATCGGCGATGACATCAGGAAACCCCACCCCTCGACATGGATAGACGACCTAACATACAAGGTCTAAAAATGTGCGTCTTCAACGCAAACGGTCTATTCCAGCAAGCCCTCGAATTCAGGGAATTCATAAAAGAGGAAGACATTGACATATGCTTAGTGGCCGAAACACACCTGAAGCCAGGTGTAAGAGCATCTGTAGCTAACTACAACTGCTACAGACGCGATCGGCCTACCGCTGGAGGCGGGGTTGCAGTATATGTCAAACGAGGTATTAGACACCATCAAGTGTACCCACCAGCAACTCGCCAAATTGAAACAGTCGCAATAGAAATTGCCACTGTAACAGGGCCTCTCACAGTCGTTGCAGCCTACCGCCCCCCTTCCCAAACGTTAGAAGAAGAGGACATAGCTGCACTAGGGAGAATAAGAGGCAAACTCCTAATAGGAGGAGACCTCAATGCCAAGCACGCAGACTGGCACTCACGAGTAAGCAACAGAGCTGGTCGACAACTGCAACGACTCGCGCGCACCCACCAGTTTCAGGTATGGGGCCCCGAGGAGCCCACCCACTTCCCAAACAACGGAAACAGGGCGGACGTCCTCGACATCGCACTCACGAAACACGTCACGGGTTTCGTGTCTGCCAGTTCGATAAACAGGATGTCGTCGGACCACAATCCAGTTATCCTAGAGGTCGACATGGGAGAATGGCTCTCGCTCCCACAGCGCACCACAAATTACAAACGAACAAACTGGGAACAGTTTAGCAACGAAATAGCTGCTGAACTTGCCCAAGCCCCGCCTCCAACAGCAGAGACTGCTGAACAAGCGCTGGACGACTTCACTAAAGCGATCCTGCAAGCAGCTGAGGAAGCAACGCCTGCGCCAGCGGGAGCCCCCCGCTCCAGGCAGCTCCCACAGCACCTGCTTGCCCAAATAAGACACAAAAATAGGATCGCCAAAGAATGGAAACTTACTAGGAACAAAACCACAAGGAGGCTGCTCAACAGACTACAAAGAGAGTTGAAAGTTACACTCACTGAGTATCGCAACCAGCAATGGTCAGAACGACTATCAACTCTCAAACTAGATGACCACAGCTTGTGGCAAGCCACAAAGCAGTTCACGAGAAGACGCGCAAAAATGCCCCCTCTGCATGGTGAACGTGGACTGCAATTCAGCACTGAAGACAAAGCAAATGCGCTAGCAGACGTGTTCGAAAAACAATTTACGCCAGCAGAGGTACAAGACAGAGAACACGTCGCAATCGTCCGCAGACAACTGGCCACCTTTTTAGAGGCAGACGACGATGAGGAATACACGCCGATCTTCAGTTCCGAAGACGTGGCGAGTGTCATCAAATCGCTGCCAACAAAAAAGGCACCAGGCCACGACCAGCTCACCAACGAACTATTAAAACATATCCCGCCCATGGCAATAACACACTTAACAGATATACTTAACGAAATTACGCGATCGCTAAAATTCCCGACACAGTGGAAACACGCTGAAGTAGTCTCGATCGCAAAACCTGGAAAAGACCCGGTGTTCCCGCAACACTACAGACCAATTAGTCTACTGCCTACCCTCAGTAAACTATATGAGCGCCTCCTCTTAGTACCGATACAGGATCACATCAGTAGAGAGCAAATCCTGCCCAAATTCCAGTTTGGGTTTCGCCCACATCATTCGGCCCCCCAACAAATAATGAGGGTGGTTGAAGCAGCCACAGAAAGCTTCAACCGCAAAGGCTACTGCGGGATAGTCTTACTAGACGTGGCAAAAGCCTTTGATTCTGTTTGGCACACCGGGCTACTCCACAAAATGTACACCCAGGGCTTCCCCGGAAAGATTGTGAAACTTATAAAAAGCTATCTCTCCGGTAGGACATTCTCCGTAAAAGTAGAAACATCACTGTCAAGCAGGAGAAGAATACAAGCAGGGGTACCACAGGGTTCGGTTCTTGGACCAACCCTGTACAGTCTCTACACCGCAGACATACCAACCACACAACACGTACAAACAGCACAGTATGCTGATGACACTGCATTCTTCTCCTGCTCAACAAACAGGAACCTGGTCACGAGACGTCTTCAAACCGCCCTGAACAAGACAGACGAATGGGCCAAACAATGGCGAATCTCACTTAACTCCGAGAAAACACAAGCCATGCTGATGACTAGACGTCTCGGTAAACGCCGCCCCCCCAGAAGACCCTACCAAATGCTGCACCTGCAGGGCCAAAACCTCCCCTGGAGAAACTCTGCGAGGTACCTCGGTGTGACACTAGACAAGCGTCTGACTTGGAAGTGCCACATCGAGGAGGTTCGCAAAAAGGCCCTAGGCAGGATGCAGATCCTTTACCCAATACTCAACAGTACAAGTTCCCTTGACCCGAGCACAGGAGTAGCCGTATATCGAAGTCTAATTAGACCGATACTGGAGTATGCGTGCCCAGTATGGGGTTACGCTGCTAGATCGACGGTAGAACGGCTACAAAAAATTCAAAACAGAGCGCTCAGAAGAGCCCTACACACACCGCCGCGCTTCCCGACGGAAGACCTCCACATAGCGGCCGACATAGTAAAATTAAACACGCGATTCCGTACCCTGGCGGAGCAGTTCTACGCCAACGCGGAAAGGTCGCCAAACGACTTAATAAACTCACTTGGTCGGTACAATAACGTACCAGACCGATACAAAAGACCAAAGGCATTACTCGTAGCTTAAAATAAAAAAAATAAAAAAAAAACATAAATAAATAAATAGAAAACAAAAAAGCCGTCACCACTAGAGTGACAGAAGAGAAACACATAATACTCTAAAGAACAGAATTAACAAAAGATAGGCACATCCAAAAACTAACCAAAAATTGAAGGAAATGTCCGAATAGGACAAAAACCTTCGCAGTAAACAACCTCTCTCTAAAGACAGAGGAAGAAATTAGAGTGTGCTGCTGCTGCGCCGGCACGCACTCCGCTGCTCGACTCGCTGCCGCTCGCACCGGTCGTTTTCGTTTCCGTTTCGTGTGCACCGTCGCTAGCCCATCGCCATGTCCGGACGCGGAAAGGGAGGCAAAGTCAAGGGCAAGTCAAAGTCCCGCTCAAGCAGGGCCGGGCTCCAGTTCCCGGTCGGCAGAATCCACCGCCTCCTGCGCAAGGGAAACTACGCAGAGCGCGTCGGCGCCGGGGCGCCCGTCTACCTCGCCGCCGTCATGGAGTACCTCGCGGCTGAGGTGCTCGAGCTGGCCGGAAACGCGGCCCGCGACAACAAGAAGACGCGCATCATCCCGCGCCACCTGCAGCTTGCCATCCGCAACGACGAGGAGCTCAACAAGCTCCTGTCGGGCGTCACCATCGCACAGGGTGGTGTCCTGCCCAACATCCAGGCCGTCCTGCTGCCAAAGAAGACCGAGAAGAAGGCCTAAAGGAGGCCAGGCAATCGCAGCGCCGCGTGCTCCCCTGCACGCAACGCGCTTTGCCGGCTCGGCCCACAACAATCGGCCCTTTTCAGGGCCACCACACAAACCTACGTCCAAAGCAAAATTTCAGTCGTCCTCGCCGCACCTTGTTTTGTTTTTTAACTTTGCACTTTCACAGCACAGCCGCCGCCGGCGCACGTCCGCCATCTTGTCGTCCACACAGCCCGTGTGGCCCAACACACACACACACACACACACATTTTGCACGGTCGCAGTCGCCTTCCAAACGACAACGGCAGCAATAATGACCATTGTTAAAGGGAGGCGTGTCGACACACCGCCCTCCACTCCCGCGCGCAACGGCCGTCGACACGAACGAAACAGCTGATCCGGCCGCCTATGCCCACACGCCTTGCCTCGGAAACCCCAACGCCGCCGCAAACACACAGAGCCAAACCACGCAAGCAAATAATCACCGCCTCTCGCACAACAACACACAGCCCGCCATCTCCGTCGCGATCGATACAAAGACACACAATAACAAACACAAACGAAGCAGCTCCACACACAGCCAGCCACATGACACGTTTCCTTTCCTTCTCCCCTCCCAGTCACATCACGTCGCTCAAACGGACGGAAGGAAAGAAAGAAAGAAAGAAAGAACGAAACAAACAACACAGCGCACACACGCAGCAACAACACAGACTCTTTCGCACTTTTCAACTTCCGAACAGTGTGGTGGCCCTGAAAAGGGCCGTTTTCTAGTCTCTCCCACCCACAAGCACGGCCGCGGGAAGGCCAGCGCCCGCTGCGACGCAGCCTAACCGCCGAAACCGTACAGGGTGCGCCCCTGCCTCTTCAGGGCGTACACCACGTCCATGGCCGTCACAGTCTTGCGCTTGGCGTGCTCAGTGTACGTCACCGCGTCGCGGATCACGTTCTCCAGGAACACCTTCAGCACCCCGCGGGTCTCCTCGTAGATCAGACCAGAGATGCGCTTCACGCCGCCCCTGCGAGCCAGGCGGCGGATGGCGGGCTTCGTGATGCCCTGGATGTTGTCGCGCAACACCTTGCGGTGCCGCTTGGCGCCACCCTTGCCGAGCCCCTTTCCTCCCTTGCCGCGGCCTGTCATCCTTCCTCGGGCAAAGCAAAACGTGCACAAACAGCAGCTGCAGCGGCTGGAGAGTCGGCTACGGTCTGCGCCCAGCGCGCCCGCCGCCCCCCTATATAGACTCTGGCCCGCCCTCCCCCCACCACGCGCAACCGAGGGCATATAAGCGCAGCACGGAGGCGCGCGGGCCCGTTGTCAAGGCAGCACCGGACGCCGCGCCGCACCTAACCTCCACGCACGCCGCTCCGCTACCGCTACCGCTATGGCCCGCACAAAGCAAACGGCCCGCAAGTCCACCGGCGGAAAGGCGCCGCGCAAACAGCTCGCCACCAAGGCGGCGAGGAAGAGCGCGCCCGCCACCGGCGGCGTCAAGAAGCCCCACCGCTACAGGCCGGGCACCGTCGCCCTGCGAGAAATCAGGCGCTACCAGAAGAGCACAGAGCTGCTCATCCGCAAGCTGCCATTCCAGCGCCTAGTGCGCGAGATCGCCCAGGACTTCAAGACCGACCTGCGCTTCCAGAGCTCCGCAGTCATGGCCCTGCAGGAGGCCAGCGAGGCCTACCTCGTCGGCCTCTTCGAAGACACCAACCTGTGCGCAATCCACGCCAAGCGCGTCACCATCATGCCCAAGGACATCCAGCTCGCGCGCCGCATCCGCGGCGAGCGCGCCTAAACCGCGCCGCGGCACCGCACCGCACCGCACAAACAAAAACGGCCCTTTTCAGGGCCACTA
The DNA here is from genome assembly GCF_021461395.2 of Schistocerca americana. Taxonomy (NCBI): domain Eukaryota; kingdom Metazoa; phylum Arthropoda; class Insecta; order Orthoptera; family Acrididae; genus Schistocerca; species Schistocerca americana. The sequence goes on from NW_025726326.1 coordinate 23,436, forward strand.
ACATCTCTCCGTCGCGAGCAAACTTTGTCGGTCGCCTGCCCGCCACACCCGCTCACTCTGCCTGCCTGCTAGCAGCGCGCAACAATCACACATCATCCCTCCCCGGCGCTCAAAGCGCACAATACCCAACGGCCGACGTCACACCGCACGGGTGGCTGGCCGGCCGCCGCTTTCGTTTTTCGAAATCAAACAAACCCGCACTCCACTCCGACGGCCAACGGCCAGGCAGGCGCGCTCGCTCGCTCTACACGCCACCGAAATCCCCCGCCGACTCCTTCCCACATCTCAACGTGCCCCCCGTTGCAAAACATAACACACACACACACAAAGGAACAAAACAAAGACCAGACACGACTCGACAAGACAGACATCCGAGAAGAACCAACGCAGGCAAGCCAACCAACGTATTCAAACAAAACAACGTGACAGAAAACCAACCGTCGGCCGCCGCCACAAACACGGCGACAATCAACCACGACAACAACACCGCTTACCGCTACCGCCGCCCACACCCGCCACCGACCCCCGCAATCCAACCACCACGGCACGCAAACAGCATCCCCACGGGCATACAGACAGACACCCACACCAAACGCAACACGACAATCAAAACCTTCCCCGACGTGCTTTGATGGCCCTGAGAAGGGCCGTTTTGGGCCGCGCGTCTCTTGCGCGCCACTAGACGACGACGGGGGGTGGGGACGACGGAGTCAAGCGCCAAACCCTTCCTTTCCCATCTCTTTCTCCTCTACTCTACTTCTTCTTCTTGGGCGAAGCCTTCGCCTTAGACGGCGTCGTCGCCTTCTTCGGGCGCGGCGCCTTCGGCTTCTTCGTCGGAACCTTGGCGGCCTTCTTCGCCTTCGACGGCGACTTGGCCTTGGCCGGCTTGGCCGCAGCCGCCTTCTTCGCACCCGCGGGAGCGGCCGACGCCGCAGACGCCTTCTTGGCGGCGCCCGCCTTCCGACCGGTCGCCGCCTTCACGCCACCAGCCTTCTTTGCGCCGGCCGCACGGGCGCCCTTCTTCTCCTTGCTGGCCGGAGCGGCGCGCTTCTTCTTGGCACCGCCAGCACGAGCCTTGCCGCCCTCGGCCGCCCCCCCGCCGCCGGCGCCGGCAAGCTTGAACGAGCCGGACGCGCCCTTCCCCTTCGTCTGCACCAGCTCGCCCGCCACGACGGCCGACTTGAGGTACTTCTTGATAAACGGCGCCAGCTTCTCCGCGTCCAGCTTGTAGTGCGCGGCTATGTACTTCTTGATCGCCTGCAGCGACGACCCGCCGCGCTCCTTCAGACTCTTGATGGCGGCCGTCACCATCTCAGAGGTGCGCGGGTGCGCAGGCTTGGCGCGCGGCTTCTTCGCAGACGACGCAGACTTGGCCTTCTTCGTAGTGCCGGTGGCGGCGGGTGCCGCAGCAGTCTCGTTCGTAGCCGCCTGATCTGCCATTTCGACGACGCGCGTAACACACAGCGAGAGCGAGCGGGACGGCAGGCAGGCACGCAAGCACAGCACAGCAGCAGAGCAGAGAATCACAAGGCCCAGCCAGTGTCGCGGGCGGGCGCGGACGGCCGAGAGAGCGGCCGCCACTCTGCGCGCCGCCGCGCCGCGCCTCCCGCGCTTGCTACCGCCCAACGTCCGACAGCCTGTGCGGAGCAGCCCCAAACCTGCGCCACAACCGCCCGCGCCTTTCAAACCACCGAGGATGGGGCTACACACAGCCACACCACAGTCGCCAACCAGTCGCCACGGCAGCGCCGCAAACCACGGCCAAACTGCAGCTACCGCGCGCTACAGCCTGGGTCGGCCCGCCGAGAATCGCCGCCCCCGCCCAAATGCCGCCCCCACAGCCCCAGCCGACGACCCGCCACAATGGCCAAACCTTCGGCAAAACTCCCACACCGTCGCCGCGGCAGCCCGGCCAGCGCGGCCGGCGCCACAGCCACACAAGCCGAGGCGTGCGGCGATGACGGCCGTGCAAACGCGCCTCCGCCGCCCCATCGCCTTCCGTCGCCCTCCCGCCGTTTCCCGATCGGCCCGCAGCCGTCGGGCCACATCGCGCGCCGTCCTCCTCCTCTCGCCCGCCAACATTCACAGCCGTTTCTCAACAATTGCCCGCCGCAAACGGACGCCGCCTGCGCAACAGGCGCCGCCGCCCCTCGCCGCTTCCGACCCAACCCCTCGACCGAGGCAAACCGCAATCCGAATCTACAGACCAACCCAATCTGCCGTCAGCACACACGACAGCCGACCTTACACGTTACGCGTTACACATTACGTTTACACGTCTAGGTTAGGTTAGGTTAGGTTAGGTTAGGTTAAGTGGACGTGGGTTAGGTTAAGGGGACTTGGGTTAGGTTAAGCGTCAAACTTAGGTTAAGCATTCAAACACGTCAGGCGTCAGAGGTTAGGTTAGCTTAGCTTAGCTTAGCTTAGCTTAGGTTAGGTTAGGTTAGGTTAGGTTAGGTTAAGGGGTCAGTGCTAGGTTAAGAAGCGTCAAACGTATGTTAAAAAAGCGTTCAAACGTGAGGCGTGAGCCGGACAGCTTACCCTTACGTAGACGTTAGGGGCTCACAGGCTGAGCTCACCTCGCCACACCACAGGTTAGGTTCGGTTCGCTCGGCTCAGCGTAAAGCGCCGAGGTCAGGGTTACGTTCGTTCAACCTTCGGGCGCCACACTTTCGGTTGAAAGGTCGCGACGGGACGACGTCGGCAGGCACGCCGCAAACGAACAAAAACGTACAGACGACGTCGAAAACCGCCGACAGACGGGGGAGCAGCACGACCACGACCAGATACCGAGCGCGAACGAGACACACGCGAACCACCCCCACCGGCCAAAGGGCACCACACAACAACCCAGAGCACCACGTGTCGACACCAGAGCAACCCGCCGCTCACGCGACATGGCTGGCACCGAAGGGCAACCGCCCGCAACTGCGCTTTCCGCGCCGGCCCGGATGCACGTCGTGCTACAACAACACCACTACCGTACACAGCCGCTGTTCACAACATCACTATCATGCGCGCCCGCGGCTCGCCGCCGTCGCAGTCGCAGCCCCAACGCCACCACTTCTGCACCACCATTCACACGCACCGCAACACAGCTCGCCGACACAGCCGAACAAAACAAACACCACACAACAACAGCAACAACGCCGCCGCCTCTACTTGTGCCGGCGACCCACCCCGCCGATGGCGCACCTTTCGCCAGCCGGCAATCGACACACACGCACCCACCCACCCCCCCGGGGCCCAGTGCAAAACAAAAAAAAAACAAAACAACACAAACGACACGGGGGAAGCGCACACCGCCACTTCGCGCGCACGCCACCAACCAGTCGTCGTCTCAAAATAACAAACACAAACAAAATAAACTAACAACTAGGGCAGGGCAACACAAAACAAAAACGCCTCGCACGAACCGCCCACAAAAAGGACAAGCACACGCACAGCCTCTGCTGACGACCACGACGCAGCGGCACGCTGCTCCTGTCCCGCGCCCCGCGCCCCACTCGATTCACAACTCACGCGACACCGTCAACGACGGGCTCGCTTCCCGCAACCTACCACCTTTCCGCCACGACGCACAGCCCCAGCCCCACCCGACGACGCCCGTGGCAACGACTGCAACTTTCACCACCGCCTCCCCCTTCCCCCCCCCAAAACACACACACACACACACACACACACACACACACAGCCAGCCAAAAACGCACTCGCGACCCACACATGCACGTGCATCGGCACACGCCAACCAGTCAACGTCGACAACCACACGCAAGGCTCGAAACGAAACCGGCGTCCTTCCACGTTGCCATCAAGCTACGCGACACAAGACACAAGGAACCAACACAACAGCCGGCCCCACTAATTCCCACTCTCACGCCGCAAAAAGCACACCGAAACCGCCAAACGCACGCACATTCCCCTTCGCACTGACACCACCGACCGGCTCGCTACCACACACCTCTCGGCAGCCGTTTCACGCCAATTCGCCACACCGCCCACACAGTCGACAAGCGCCCGCCCTGTACGGCACACGCAACGACGCAGCGCAGCAAAGGGCGCCCGCAACACATACCTCTCCGCCGCCCGACGCGCCAACCGCCACACCACACCGCCAGCCACTCGCAAATTGTGCACTGCCACCAGCCACACGTCCAACACGCCGCGCCGCCTCCGGCCACCCGCCAGGGGGCGCTCACGTCCGCGACAACAGCGCGGCCCGCCGGGCCGGGCCGAACCGAACCGAGCCGCCGCTGCTCTGCACTCGGCACGGCCACACCCTGCTGCAGACCGGGCTCGTCTCTCTGTACGCGTCTGCCTGCGCATCAACACAACACGACCTTTTTTTTTTCTCTCTCTCTCTCTACCGCCATCCCTTCTTCTCGCGTTTTACTCGTTGTTGCAGCAGCGGCGCACCCCTACACATCCACAGCCCCAGCCGAGCCGGCCTCACCTCAGGGCCCGCCGCCAGCGTCTCCTCCTCGGGCACAGGTGCGGTGCTGTGGCCGCCCATCCAACCGCATTGCTGGCCGTCCAGCCACCAGGCGTTCCCACTGCCGCGAGCCACGCCGCGCACCGACCCTGCTGCAGAAAACGAAGCATAGCCAGAGACCGACCGATACACAAAGCAAGCCGTCGCCTCGCCTCTTGTCCTTCCTGCCTTCCTTCCGCCCCCGCCCTTCTCACACCACCGCCTCTCCACTTTCGCCCCCCCCCCCCCCCCCCTCCTTTTTTTTTTTTTTTTTTTTTTTTTTTTTCTTTCTTTCTTTCTTTCTTTCTTTGGCCCTCTCTCCTTCCCGCCATGGCGGTTACGGCACCGCCTGCAGCGGCAGACTTTTTGCGCCCACACGCCTACTCCTACCACCATTAACCTTGCCCTGCCCTGCCCATCAACGTCGCAGTCGAACCGACGCTTGCCAACACACTGCCGCCCACGTTCCTTTCTCTTTTCGGCCTACGCCCATTACGCGCCGCCGCCACAGCACCTTCCCTTCCCACAACACACCGACGTCATCACACGCACCCAAAACAGGGGCCACGACCGTGTTCCTCGCCCACTCCCATCCCGCACGGTACGCACATTCCCAACTACTACCGCGCACCCTCCCTTTCCAATCTGTGTGTCTCTGTGTCTGTGTCCTGTCCGCGCGTGACGCCTCTCAACATCCGCCGTCCCCCGTCCCCCGTCCCGTTTTCGCCCCCATGCCGTCGTCGCGCCGCCTCCGCCCCTGTCCGCCCCGCACCACACCATACACCGCTGCTTGTCCCGGCCGTTGCCACCAAAGGCGCCGACCGCAAACGCGCCACGCCGCAGCCCCCGTGCGTCTCGCGCTCGCTTGCATCTCCGTGCCGACGCTGCCTCTCTTCCCGCTCGCACTCGACCTCGACAACACAGTCTTTGGCTCCGCCACTGCGTGTTCCGGTGGTACGCACGCTGCAACACGTATGTATTCATTACCAGAGCGATGGCGAGGCATGACAGCATCTCTGTCTGACCAGAGAGTTATTTATCGTTGCTAGTCGGCGCTTGGACCGCGCCAGACGACAGTAGTGGCACGCACCGGGTCGCCAGGAACAGTTGTTATACATATATTGTAGCGCGAGTCGGGAGAGGTAGTCGTCGGTCGACAGTAGTGGCGGGTGGACGGTTGTACTGAGCGGGCGTCGGCGGCGTGCTCTGCTCGTCTCGCGACTCTGGTCACGGTTCGGGACGATGCATAGTATATTGTGTTATAATCAAAAGGTAGTGTGAAGCTGCATTGCGCAAATCTGATAACGTATGTTCATTGTACTTATTTTGTTCAACAACAAACAAAAGCCCCACTATTACTTTTTTCTAAAGTAACTTTTGTCTTTTAACGAAAAACATTCACTTTTTAAAGACTACTTCCTATGGCATTTCCCTCCAAGGAGTGCAATTAATTACCAGCCAGCACTCATTCATTGCACACAGCTGTGTAAGGGGTATCTACAATTGAGGAGCGGATATAAATGCAATTTTTTGTTTTTTTTGTGTCTTGTACCCTCCCCGCAAAATTTAAAATAATGGACAATGTTATTTACGGATGCTAATGGACATTGCGCTAATTGTAACCTCGCCCACAATGAGAGGTATTGAAAATGGCAACAAAAATGTGAAATTCGCAATCTCACTCAAATATACATTCTTCACAACATTTAAAGTCCGTTCAGTGACAAGAAACTTCAATTAAACCGAAATATCGGTCTTTGGCCCTGTGCAAAACAATCAGAATTAAAGTCTTACCTCCGAATAAATGGATGTCACATTTCTGCTCTTGTTGTTGCGCAGCGCTTGGAGGAACTGCATTGCAAATAATAATATTCTCTTTTTTTGTGATTTTAGTGACATTTTTCTTCAAAGAAGTGGAATGAAATGTGAAGTGCAACGAACTCTTTAGTTCAATAAAAACTTCAATGTTTGAAAAATGCTTTTCAAATAAACATTATTATTGGGGAACTTGTTGGAGAATAATTACAATAAATAAAATTTTTCATTATCTAATGATTATATTAATTAACAGTATACCTTATTCACCATCTTGACCAGTGTTGCCGACCGCCTACATCACACAACCGCCCTCAGCTGCTACTACTGACCGACCGCTCTGCATGACGACTATTAGCGTACTGCACGCGACGACTACTGACAGAGTACAGCCCTCAACTACACAGAGCTACAGACTCGCAACGACCGACCGACTGACTGACTGGCTGGCTGGCTGGCTGGCTGAGAACCGCTCGCAACACTCGCGCAGTCCAGCGCAAACTCTCTGGTCACAGATGCTACAATGCCTCGCCATCGCTGCTATGTTACATACGTGTTTCAGTGTCTTTTTCATTGGGGTAACGATCTTTGGCTCTTTTTATTCTGAATACAGGGCCAAAGGTCAACGCTGCTGCCCTTATACAATTTATCAGGTTTCATTATGTCTGTTGCAATGTTACATACGGTTCATTCTTTCATTAATATTATCGTTGGCTTTGTTTTGTAGGGACGTTAACATTCTGGCACATTTTTATTATCATCGGACTCTCTGCTATTTGTGCAGGGAGGTTATACCTGGGTCCATTTCCATTTCCATTTACATTTTAATATTGATAGGCTTTTTTTGTTTTCTTTTTTGTTTCTTGTTGTTTTTCCTTCTTTTTTTTTGTTGTTTTTTTTTTCTTTTTCTTTTGTTTTTCCCGCTCTCACCACCACCGCCGCATCACGCCTTCCGTTTTCTTGGTTTCTTTTCTGTTCTTCAACTGCTTCAACATCACCGCGCCCCATTTCCACACCACAGCCATCAGCCTCCAAGACGGGCAGGCGCAGTGTGCCATTTCCGGCGCACAAGCACACCCGTACGGTACTCTCCTCGCCCCCACGCCACCAACAACACAGCGACCACGCGGCTTTCAGGCACGGCACCGGCGAAATGCGCCGCCCCCGCCCCTCCGCGCATCCGTCCGTCTCGCCACGTTCACTGACAGCCGCGTCTGCGGCTACACCACGACAACCACAACACAACACAACACCGCTCCCCTCCCTGGCAACTCATTGTTTTTCTCCTCCTCTTTTGCACAAACCACAACGCCGAGCACAGGCGCAAGCCACCCACACCGCGCCCCTCCCCGTCCCGTCTTTGGCCGCCGCTCCTCGTTTGCCCCCTCCCATCTCCCGAAATGCCATGCCAGCAGCGTTACGCATGCCCCTCCCCTGTCCACACAACACTACCGCCAAACGAACAGCCTTCCGGGCCACATGCAGGGCACGCCCACCTCCAAACACTGCCAATTCACGGACGCACACACACACACACACACACACACACACACACACTCACTCACTTTCTCGACACCTTTCTGTACGGAGGGTGCGTCATCTCGACCGTGACAGAGTGACGGCAACTATCGACGATCCATTTCCCCCCACTGGTAACACATGTCCACTAACACCTACATACATCATTCAAGTACACAGACAATAGCATACACACAATGGGAGGGCACACGAACATGGACGGCACGGCACTGTCATACACTCTTCCTCAGAACCATATCAACAAACGTTACGTACATCCGGGAAAGCGAAAGCGAAAGCGAAAGCAAAAGCAAAAGCAAAGGCAAAGCCCAATGCAGCCGTCAAAGGTAACGTTCACCACGGCAGCCGCGCCGCCGTTAAACGCATTTCAGTGCGGCTCCAATACGCCTCCGACACGGGAACGTTCCGTTGCTCTACGAATGCGTTTCTCCCCTTTTTCCCTTCCTCTCTCTCTTTTGCCCCCCCTCTGTCCTTTCCTCCTTGCACTCTTGCCTCATTCCTCACGTTCTGCCCAGACATTCGACCGATCAAAGTCAACCTTTCGTTACCGTTCTCAAGCGCGACGGTGTACAACAGTATGACGGGTGTGCCCAAGACTTCGGTTCAGTTGCGTGACGCCGGTCTATCGCGCCGATCGACAGTTACTCAGCGGGCGACGGATCGGACCACGTCACCGACACACAAAACACTTTCAAACAAACAAATACATACCGGATGGACACAGACAAACACGTGTACAGACAGACATTCGCCAAACAAACGACCGCCGCCGTCGTCGTCGTCGTCGTCTAGCGTCGCGCTTACTGTACTGCACTGGACACGCGTGCATCTTGAATGACGACATCGGTGTGCGTGCGTCGTACGCACTCAGTCAGACACGGCTATCAAAAATCAGAGTCGAATGGTACATCATCGTGCGTGTCGCCGTACACGTACAGTACAATACAACAACAATGCGTCCTTAATGGCACGTTCATTTCAACGTCACTCACACACCTCCACGCTGCAGTTACGTCGCACCATTGTCAAACTCGGCGTACAGCAAAGGGAATAGTGGGCGGCAAAAAAAAAAAAAAAAAAAAAAAAAAACCAAACAAAAACATTTCACATTTCACCCTCGCCATGTATGTTGTGCAAAAAACAAACCCGCAAACGGCCGTCGTTACGGTGACACAAAAGTCGCCGATCGCACTGTCCCCCCTCGCAGACAGGTAACACACACACACCAACACCAACGGGTCAAAACCACTCCAACGAGGCGTGCCACCATTCCACGCCACGGCGACCAACCTCGTGGCCGTACCCCGCAACACGCTTTGACGCGCCCCCCCCCACCCACAATCAAAATGCACACATACATCACAGCCGTCCACACAAACAACAACAACAACAACAACAACAACAACAACAATTCCGCCCTTCCCGCAAAAGGCAAGTTGGTGGCCCTGAAAAGGGCCGTTTTGCCGCTCTCGCAACGGAGGAGCCTTCTCCATCCTTCCTTCCATTCCAGAGCCACCTCCTTACTTGGAGCTCGTGTACTTGGTCACCGCCTTCGTGCCCTCGCTCACGGCGTGCTTGGCCAGCTCGCCAGGCAGCAACAGCCGCACAGCGGTCTGGATCTCGCGGGACGTGATGGTCGAGCGCTTGTTGTAGTGCGCCAGGCGAGAAGCCTCGGCCGCAATGCGCTCGAAAATGTCGTTCACGAAGCTGTTCATGATGCTCATCGCCTTCGACGAGATGCCCGTGTCAGGGTGCACCTGCTTCAGCACCTTGTAGATGTAGATGGCATAGCTCTCCTTCCTCTTGCGCTTCTTCTTCTTGTCGCCCTTCGAAATGTTCTTCTGCGCCTTGCCAGCCTTCTTGGCGGCCTTCCCGCTAGTCTTGGGCGGCATCTCGAACCAACGTACGGCAGCAGCAACACCAGTAGCAAGCGCTCCGCTCTAGTCAGCGTCTCCCCACACAGTGGCACCCGCCGGACGGACGGACGGAGTATCATGTCGGGCCAGTTGGTCTTGCCCGTTAGCGTTTGAAGGGCCAGTGGACTTTGCCATTTTGCCTTCTGTCATGAGCTAGGGGGTTTTGACATGTTGGTTTAATTGCATGAGTTATATGTGTTTGTGCATGTATTGTGTTGTGAATGTGTTATACTCTGTAGTGTCGAGTTATTGTGTTTTTCGGATGTTTGTAGTTGATGTGAAATGGATCTGATCCGAGAGAGGAGATGAGAAGATGCGGCGAGTTCTCAGAAGTTGTGTAGAATGCTTGTGTTTTCTGTTGGATGAGTGTAGTGATGGTTTGCATGTTGGTATCATTGTGGATTGTGTTATTTGAGACGAACCAGGGCGCGTCTGTAATGATTCTCAGTGCCTTGTTTTGGAGAACCTGAAGCTTTTTATGGTGACAGTCTGCTGCCATTCCCCAGACCTCACAGCCATATAGTAGAGATGGTAGGACTACCATCTTCCATATTTTAAGCTTAGTTCTGGTGGACAGGCCATTTCCTTTCAGCAAGGGATACAGGTTGTAGATGCTGCCCGAACCTCTATTACACGCATTTGTTATGTGGGAGTTCCACAGTAGTTTGGCGTCTATCGTTAGTCCAAGATATTTCACTTCGTTACACCAGGGGAGGTCCCTACCGTCAATGGATACTTGGCGGTTTGGAGGTCTTCTCCTGGTGGTGAACATGATTGAATTACATTTCTCGGCGTTTATTTTTATTTTCCAGATATTACACCATTGTGTGATTAAATCTAGGTGTCTCTGAAGGTGGTGTGTCGCGTAATTTAGGTTCGGGTGGCTTGCATAGACGGCCGTATCGTCCGCAAATAGTGCAATATGGGTGTTGGGACTTCTTGGTATATCATTTGTGTATAGGCTATATAGGAATGGGCCTAATACAGATCCTTGAGGGACCCCTGCTTCTATGTCCTTAAGTCTACTTTTACTACTTTCTAGCATAACAAAAAATTTTCTACTTTCTAAGAAAGAAGCCAGGATTTTTACTAAGTGTACAGGAGAGTCGCATTGGTGGAGCTTGTAAATTAGGCCGTCGTGCCAGACTCGGTCAAAAGCCTTTTCCACATCTAAGAAGACCGCGCCTGTGCTCTGCCCTTCGGCCCTTGCCTTACATATCTGCTCGATTACTCGGGTGGCTTGGGAAATGGTGCCATGCCCAGCACGAAAACCAAACTGTTCTGGGATGGTGATATTACGTTCAGTGAGGAAGGATTTAAGGGCTGCTAGGATCAGGCGTTCTAGGATTTTTCCGAGGGAGCTGAGGAGTGATATAGGGCGGTAATTCTGGGGGAATAAGGGATTTTTGTTGGGTTTTGGAATGGTAATTACTTTAGCTATTTTCCATGTGGATGGGAAATACATCTTCTGGAGGCAGGAGTTATAGATTGATGTAAGGTAGCGGAGTGCTGTAGGTGGTAGATTTTTGAGCTGTAGGTTGCGTATGCCATCTGGACCAGGGGACTTGGAGTTGCCGAGCCCTTTAATGATCGAGCAGACAGTTTGGCATGTGACGGGCTCGAAGGAAGTTGGTGACGCGCGTCGCAGGATTCTGGGAACCTCCCTCTCCACTCGTTCCTCTTGGGCGTCTGCTTCTTCATCATCGATGTTGTGGATCTTGAACTGCAGTTCAAGAGAGTTGGCCATAGCCTCCGCTTTCCCTGGGGGGTCGTAGACGAGGCCATTCTCTCCATGTAGTGGCTGGATGCTTCGGGGCTTCTCTTTTCGGCTTTTGACTATTCTCCAGAACTTCTGGGGATTATTCTCCGTTTGTGTTAGCGTTTCTTCCCAGCGAGCACTCCTGTATTCAGCCAGTCGGACTCTAAGTTCTTGGGCGAGACTGTTCATTATCCGCCTATCGATTGGGTCCCGATAGGTCTGCCAGCGCTTTCGGAACCTCCGCTTAGTACTGAGAAGTACTTGGAGTTCGTCTGGCAGGTCCTGTCGGCCCCTCTCGTGGCGGGTCTTCGTGGTTGAAAGCCGATGGCATTCTTTCACAACATTGGTAAGTTGTTCGATTGCATTATCAATGCGTCTTCTGTTGGTCATGGGTGGTATCTCTTCTGTGTGCAGGCCTACCAAGTTGGTGTATTGTTCCCAGTCAGTCTCATATGTGTAGTACACGTTGCTGCTTGAGACGTGTCCGGCACCGGCTAGCTCTAGTGTAACAGGATTATGATCGGAGTCGAGCTGGTTTAGGACCGTGGGGTTTTGCGCCCAGGGGAAGTTTTTAATCAAGAAGATGTCAAGTATATCCGGGCGGTTCATTTCCCTCCTTGGAAAGTGCGTTGGCTCTTCAGGTGCTATTAGTGTGATGTTGTTCTTTCCTTCAAGGTAGTTTTTAAGTGCAGTTCCACTGGCGTTGTTCGCCCTACAGCCCCACGATCTGCTTTTTGAGTTCAAGTCTCCACCAATGACGACTCTTTGGCTTAATCCTAAAATTATGTCTAAGTCACCTGGAGGGATACGCCCATCAGGAGGGTTGTAGGCTGCAACTAATACTACATGGTGCTGGCCTATTTGAATTTCTATGGCCGTTGCCTCCACTCTGGTCAGTGGAGGGATTGTGATAAGCCTATGTGGTATTCTATTTTTAACTAAAACTAGGGTTCCTCCTTTAGGTCGGTTTAATCTATCAGTTCTATACATATTATAGTTCCTAATGGACAAGGACTTTTGTGGGTCTAGGTGGGTTTCTGTGACAAGAGCCACATCTATCCCATAGTCATCAAGGAAGTACTCTACTGAGTGCTTTTGATCGGAGATGCCGTCGGCATTCCAGTTTAATATAACGATGTGGTCATTGCGTCTAGGGTCCATTGATGAATGTCATGATTCCCTGAGCAATTACCATTATTTTAGACATCGCGTCTGGCGCTTGTGTCAACCTCTCTAGAGTGGTCTTCACAGTATGAAATAGATGAGTTAGGTTGCAGTTCCCAAACAGGCGGAGGATATCTTGGAGTTGCCCAAACGCTTCTCCGGAGTTGTTTTGTGCAGGGGAGGGTCCCGCTGGGATGTTCCATGCCGGGCGGCGCGGCGGTGCTGCCGCGGCAGTTCCGACTGGGCGGGTAGTGGAGGGTCTTCCAGCAGGCCTCTGGGTGGTTGGCGGTTGCTGGCGTTGCCTCAGGTTTGGAAAGTTTTGTGTGTTTATTGCGGGAGCTGGTACTCTAGGAGTAGCTGCCGCCTGTTGCCCAGAACTGGCTCTCATTTGTTGGGTCAATGCAACCCAAGTTGGACATCTTCTAAAGTTGGCTGGGTGCGCCCCTTGGCAGTGGACGCACTTTGGTGGAGCCGATTTAGGTTTTTTACAGAGACTGCTGAGGTGGTCTCCGCCACATTTGACGCAGCGGGGGTTTGCTGTACAGTTTCGGGAGCCATGGTTAAACCGCTGGCACCTGTAACATTGCGTAGGCCCATCTGACTTTTTGTACGATTCGATCCTACATTTGAAGTCGAGTAGGAGTTTGACTTTATAGATGGAGTCCCAGTCTGGGGTCCTGGTTAGGGTGACGCAGTACATGGGCATTTTGCTCAGTTCCTGCTTCCCATTTACCTCCTCGACTTTTTTAAACGCGATGATGTTTTGGACATCATATCCTAGCTCCTTGATGGCATCCATGACTTGGATGTCCTCCGCCTCTATGGGAAGGTCTCTGACAACAACTTTTACGAATTTCTTAGGATCTAAGTCGTACGTGTGGTACTGGATTTTCCTTAGATTGAGATTTGCAATGACATATTGGTAGTCAACTAGGTTGTCTACCTGTATTTTAATCGTGTCCTTTCTGTAGGAGCACAGAATTTTACTTTTTAGTCCTGGCTTCAGTTCTTTGACTAATTCTAGGTATCCCTTCGTCATGTAGCAGACTATGGGAGGGACCTTGAATTTACGAGAATCTTGAGATTGTGAGGGGCCTGGCTGGGGAACGTCAGCAGCGTCTCCTGAGAGCGCTTCGAATCTGTTATTGGTAGGGACATTTGCCTCATATTCCATGTCCTCATCGTCCTCTGGTAGCGGAGTTGCAGCAGCTATTGCTTCCTCCTCCATAGCCTGCTTCTTGGGCTGGCTTTCAGACATCGCGTCTGGTTCGTCTGGTGTCCGTGATTGTTTTCGTGTGGTGTTTTGTGTTGACATGTTCAGGCTGTGGTCGCCCTGTGGGCTCCCACAGCGGATTGGGTTTGAGGTCTGCCCAGGGGCAGTATGCTCAGACGTCAGACAGTTTGGAAAGTCCACCAGCCCACACGCTAAAGAAGTCAGATGCACCTGTTTGTTAACACCGCAGGGTATCTGGGGCAGCGCTGACCCTAAGCTACACAAGCGCGGGACACCGGGCAGCGCCACGGGCCCTGACTTGGATAAGTCCCTAGACTCGGAGGAAGCAGAGTGGGAGCTCTGCAGCGTGATGTACTGGTGGTATCTACAATGACACGACAATTTTGCTTGCTAGCAAAGCGCGAGCGCTAAGCCAGCATCGGGCCACGTGCTCGAAAGCAGCGCAGCCGGCCGGGAAAATCCCGCAGCGAGCGAACAAAGGCGGAGGCACGCACACGAGCTTCCGTCCTCCGTGGCAGCGAGCGGCTGAATGGCGGCCGGCACCCGCCGCCAGCCGCCGCCGCACCTTTACCAGCTCGCCCTGTTGCGGCCGCCGACCAATGGGGCGCGCGCGCAACCGGCCGCCGCACCCGAGCCCATAAAGCACCCCCACCCCGGCTGCGCCGGCACGCACTCCGCTGCTCGACTCGCTGCCGCTCGCACCGGTCGTTTTCGTTTCCGTTTCGTGTGCACCGTCGCTAGCCCATCGCCATGTCCGGACGCGGAAAGGGAGGCAAAGTCAAGGGCAAGTCAAAGTCCCGCTCAAGCAGGGCCGGGCTCCAGTTCCCGGTCGGCAGAATCCACCGCCTCCTGCGCAAGGGAAACTACGCAGAGCGCGTCGGCGCCGGGGCGCCCGTCTACCTCGCCGCCGTCATGGAGTACCTCGCGGCTGAGGTGCTCGAGCTGGCCGGAAACGCGGCCCGCGACAACAAGAAGACGCGCATCATCCCGCGCCACCTGCAGCTTGCCATCCGCAACGACGAGGAGCTCAACAAGCTCCTGTCGGGCGTCACCATCGCACAGGGTGGTGTCCTGCCCAACATCCAGGCCGTCCTGCTGCCAAAGAAGACCGAGAAGAAGGCCTAAAGGAGGCCAGGCAATCGCAGCGCCGCGTGCTCCCCTGCACGCAACGCGCTTTGCCGGCTCGGCCCACAACAATCGGCCCTTTTCAGGGCCACCACACAAACCTACGTCCAAAGCAAAATTTCAGTCGTCCTCGCCGCACCTTGTTTTGTTTTTTAACTTTGCACTTTCACAGCACAGCCGCCGCCGGCGCACGTCCGCCATCTTGTCGTCCACACAGCCCGTGTGGCCCAACACACACACACACACACACACATTTTGCACGGTCGCAGTCGCCTTCCAAACGACAACGGCAGCAATAATGACCATTGTTAAAGGGAGGCGTGTCGACACACCGCCCTCCACTCCCGCGCGCAACGGCCGTCGACACGAACGAAACAGCTGATCCGGCCGCCTATGCCCACACGCCTTGCCTCGGAAACCCCAACGCCGCCGCAAACACACAGAGCCAAACCACGCAAGCAAATAATCACCGCCTCTCGCACAACAACACACAGCCCGCCATCTCCGTCGCGATCGATACAAAGACACACAATAACAAACACAAACGAAGCAGCTCCACACACAGCCAGCCACATGACACGTTTCCTTTCCTTCTCCCCTCCCAGTCACATCACGTCGCTCAAACGGACGGAAGGAAAGAAAGAAAGAAAGAAAGAACGAAACAAACAACACAGCGCACACACGCAGCAACAACACAGACTCTTTCGCACTTTTCAACTTCCGAACAGTGTGGTGGCCCTGAAAAGGGCCGTTTTCTAGTCTCTCCCACCCACAAGCACGGCCGCGGGAAGGCCAGCGCCCGCTGCGACGCAGCCTAACCGCCGAAACCGTACAGGGTGCGCCCCTGCCTCTTCAGGGCGTACACCACGTCCATGGCCGTCACAGTCTTGCGCTTGGCGTGCTCAGTGTACGTCACCGCGTCGCGGATCACGTTCTCCAGGAACACCTTCAGCACCCCGCGGGTCTCCTCGTAGATCAGACCAGAGATGCGCTTCACGCCGCCCCTGCGAGCCAGGCGGCGGATGGCGGGCTTCGTGATGCCCTGGATGTTGTCGCGCAACACCTTGCGGTGCCGCTTGGCGCCACCCTTGCCGAGCCCCTTTCCTCCCTTGCCGCGGCCTGTCATCCTTCCTCGGGCAAAGCAAAACGTGCACAAACAGCAGCTGCAGCGGCTGGAGAGTCGGCTACGGTCTGCGCCCAGCGCGCCCGCCGCCCCCCTATATAGACTCTGGCCCGCCCTCCCCCCACCACGCGCAACCGAGGGCATATAAGCGCAGCACGGAGGCGCGCGGGCCCGTTGTGCAGACCGCAGACCAGACCGACAGTCGTCGCTCCGGCAGCGCGCAGAGATGTCGTGGGCACGCCCGGAGTTTAGAGGATCGCTGAGTAGAGCTATGGGTGTGGCGGATCGCCGTTCGGCCGAGCCCGCTCGGTCGACGGCCCCATCCGGCCCCCCACATACGACGACTGGAGATGTTGGTGTGGCAGACCGCCGTCCGGAGGAGCTTGCTCCCCCGGCGGCCCCGTCTGACCCGCCGCCTAGGACGACCCGGCCACCGTCCACGGACTACGACTTGGACGACGGATCCAGCGAAGATGACATCGTAGTGCACGACGCACTACCGGCCGACGAGAGGGTGCGGAGAACGACGGCCATCACGCAGCAGCGCCCTGCGGGCGAGCGGCGCAAGCGGTCGTGTACTACCGCAGCATCCGGCGCCAAAAAGACGCCAAAGAAGAGGAGGCAGCTGGCTGTCTCCACAAGCGGGGGCAGAAGACGCGCCCTACCTGACGACAGCGGTGCGGGAGCAACCTGGACGACTGTTACGTCGAAACGTGCGGCCAGGCCCAGGAAGACGCCTACACCGCCGCCCACATCGACCGCAAACCGCTTTGGGGCCCTTGCGGTCGAAACTACGACTGAACAGCCTACTCCAGAGCGGTCGGCGCCCACGGCCGCCGCCCAAGCAGGCTGTTCAAATGATGAAGAAGACGAAGAAGCCGTCCCCACCACCGGACGGTCACACCGGAGGCCGCCGCCCATAGTCTTCGAGGTGGCCGAAGACTATAAAGGTTTCCTGCAGCTCGTAAGGCAGTGGACGACTGCCGACTTCACCTTGCGAGCTGCAGCGGGGAACCTGGTGCGGTTACAGGTCGCCAACACAGACGACTACATCAAGGTGACGAGCGAGGCGTCAAACCAGGGCCTCCACTGGTTCACACACGCCGCCGTCCCCGAGCGACTATTGAAGATAGTCTTTAAGGGACTACCGATGGCAGCTCAACCGGAGCTGCTACGAGAGGAGCTGACAGATCTCGACTTCAGCGTGCGCAACGTGACGCGCGTGAAGTCGCACGTCAGCCACAAAGAGTCGCCGTCACTTCTGGTTATCGCCACCGATACACCAGAAAACAGGCGGCTCTACCAGGTGACGAGGGTGGCCAATACCAAGGTCACCGTCGAGAACTTGAAGCAGAAGAGGGGCCTGGTACAATGCTTCCGCTGCCAGGGGATGGGGCACGTGGCTCGCCACTGCTCCTTCCCCGAGAAGTGCGTGAAGTGTGCCGGGGCCCATGCCAGCAGACTTTGTCCGCTACCGAGGTCGCACACGCCCAAGTGTGCGAACTGCAGCGGCCCACACGTGGCGAGCTACCGCGGCTGCGAAGTCTTCAAAGCCGCAATAGCTCGCCAAAACGGGCAGCAGGCGAAGACGACTGCCGGCCGCTCCCTCCGCCGTCCGCGCCCAGGCGCAAAACCGGCGAGGCGGCCGGCACACGCCAGGCAGACGCCGGCAGCCAATGCTGCCACCACCGTCCCCACTGAAGGGGGCAACAAAAGCTGGCGCACCCGCGTCAGAAAACGTGCGCGCGAGCGCACGCCAGATGACCAGCGCGCCTACCACGGGAAGGCGCGCAAAGAAGACAACCAAACGACGGGAGGCGAAAGGCGCGGCAACGCGCCAGCCGCCTCACGTCACCCTGCAGCAACCAGCCAAGGCGCCGCAACTTCAGCGCTTGAAGGAGGGCTGGCTGCAGCAATTTCAGCACTCTCTGCGGCAATCGACAAGGTAACACACCTTGCCGCCACGCTGCAGAGAGTGGCTGAAACAGTGATGACCGCCTCACCGGCGGCTGTTCAACAGCCGTCGAAATAAGACGCTCCCAACGCCGTCCGCGCCGGGAGCACTGAAGACGGCTTGTCCACGGACAAGCACCGTTGTCCGCACGTGCGGGCAACCCTGAAGCCAATATATACCTGAAAAGGGCCAACGAGAAGACACAAAAGAAAAGAGAAGCATTACCAACATCTAGTCGAAGAGAAGAATGGAGGCAGTGCAGGGACATCCTGCAGGGACTCCAAGAAACCGGGGTGAAGAGCGCACACCCTGAAGAAGATGGTCTATCGGCGGGCCCGTTGTCAAGGCAGCACCGGACGCCGCGCCGCACCTAACCTCCACGCACGCCGCTCCGCTACCGCTACCGCTATGGCCCGCACAAAGCAAACGGCCCGCAAGTCCACCGGCGGAAAGGCGCCGCGCAAACAGCTCGCCACCAAGGCGGCGAGGAAGAGCGCGCCCGCCACCGGCGGCGTCAAGAAGCCCCACCGCTACAGGCCGGGCACCGTCGCCCTGCGAGAAATCAGGCGCTACCAGAAGAGCACAGAGCTGCTCATCCGCAAGCTGCCATTCCAGCGCCTAGTGCGCGAGATCGCCCAGGACTTCAAGACCGACCTGCGCTTCCAGAGCTCCGCAGTCATGGCCCTGCAGGAGGCCAGCGAGGCCTACCTCGTCGGCCTCTTCGAAGACACCAACCTGTGCGCAATCCACGCCAAGCGCGTCACCATCATGCCCAAGGACATCCAGCTCGCGCGCCGCATCCGCGGCGAGCGCGCCTAAACCGCGCCGCGGCACCGCACCGCACCGCACAAACAAAAACGGCCCTTTTCAGGGCCACTAACATCTCTCCGTCGCGAGCAAACTTTGTCGGTCGCCTGCCCGCCACACCCGCTCACTCTGCCTGCCTGCTAGCAGCGCGCAACAATCACACATCATCCCTCCCCGGCGCTCAAAGCGCACAATACCCAACGGCCGACGTCACACCGCACGGGTGGCTGGCCGGCCGCCGCTTTCGTTTTTCGAAATCAAACAAACCCGCACTCCACTCCGACGGCCAACGGCCAGGCAGGCGCGCTCGCTCGCTCTACACGCCACCGAAATCCCCCGCCGACTCCTTCCCACATCTCAACGTGCCCCCCGTTGCAAAACATAACACACACACACACAAAGGAACAAAACAAAGACCAGACACGACTCGACAAGACAGACATCCGAGAAGAACCAACGCAGGCAAGCCAACCAACGTATTCAAACAAAACAACGTGACAGAAAACCAACCGTCGGCCGCCGCCACAAACACGGCGACAATCAACCACGACAACAACACCGCTTACCGCTACCGCCGCCCACACCCGCCACCGACCCCCGCAATCCAACCACCACGGCACGCAAACAGCATCCCCACGGGCATACAGACAGACACCCACACCAAACGCAACACGACAATCAAAACCTTCCCCGACGTGCTTTGATGGCCCTGAGAAGGGCCGTTTTGGGCCGCGCGTCTCTTGCGCGCCACTAGACGACGACGGGGGGTGGGGACGACGGAGTCAAGCGCCAAACCCTTCCTTTCCCATCTCTTTCTCCTCTACTCTACTTCTTCTTCTTGGGCGAAGCCTTCGCCTTAGACGGCGTCGTCGCCTTCTTCGGGCGCGGCGCCTTCGGCTTCTTCGTCGGAACCTTGGCGGCCTTCTTCGCCTTCGACGGCGACTTGGCCTTGGCCGGCTTGGCCGCAGCCGCCTTCTTCGCACCCGCGGGAGCGGCCGACGCCGCAGACGCCTTCTTGGCGGCGCCCGCCTTCCGACCGGTCGCCGCCTTCACGCCACCAGCCTTCTTTGCGCCGGCCGCACGGGCGCCCTTCTTCTCCTTGCTGGCCGGAGCGGCGCGCTTCTTCTTGGCACCGCCAGCACGAGCCTTGCCGCCCTCGGCCGCCCCCCCGCCGCCGGCGCCGGCAAGCTTGAACGAGCCGGACGCGCCCTTCCCCTTCGTCTGCACCAGCTCGCCCGCCACGACGGCCGACTTGAGGTACTTCTTGATAAACGGCGCCAGCTTCTCCGCGTCCAGCTTGTAGTGCGCGGCTATGTACTTCTTGATCGCCTGCAGCGACTCCTTCAGACTCTTGATGGCGGCCGTCACCATCTCAGAGGTGCGCGGGTGCGCAGGCTTGGCGCGCGGCTTCTTCGCAGACGACGCAGACTTGGCCTTCTTCGTAGTGCCGGTGGCGGCGGGTGCCGCAGCAGTCTCGTTCGTAGCCGCCTGATCTGCCATTTCGACGACGCGCGTAACACACAGCGAGAGCGAGCGGGACGGCAGGCAGGCACGCAAGCACAGCACAGCAGCAGAGCAGAGAATCACAAGGCCCAGCCAGTGTCGCGGGCGGGCGCGGACGGCCGAGAGAGCGGCCGCCACTCTGCGCGCCGCCGCGCCGCGCCTCCCGCGCTTGCTACCGCCCAACGTCCGACAGCCTGTGCGGAGCAGCCCCAAACCTGCGCCACAACCGCCCGCGCCTTTCAAACCACCGAGGATGGGGCTACACACAGCCACACCACAGTCGCCAACCAGTCGCCACGGCAGCGCCGCAAACCACGGCCAAACTGCAGCTACCGCGCGCTACAGCCTGGGTCGGCCCGCCGAGAATCGCCGCCCCCGCCCAAATGCCGCCCCCACAGCCCCAGCCGACGACCCGCCACAATGGCCAAACCTTCGGCAAAACTCCCACACCGTCGCCGCGGCAGCCCGGCCAGCGCGGCCGGCGCCACAGCCACACAAGCCGAGGCGTGCGGCGATGACGGCCGTGCAAACGCGCCTCCGCCGCCCCATCGCCTTCCGTCGCCCTCCCGCCGTTTCCCGATCGGCCCGCAGCCGTCGGGCCACATCGCGCGCCGTCCTCCTCCTCTCGCCCGCCAACATTCACAGCCGTTTCTCAACAATTGCCCGCCGCAAACGGACGCCGCCTGCGCAACAGGCGCCGCCGCCCCTCGCCGCTTCCGACCCAACCCCTCGACCGAGGCAAACCGCAATCCGAATCTACAGACCAACCCAATCTGCCGTCAGCACACACGACAGCCGACCTTACACGTTACGCGTTACACATTACGTTTACACGTCTAGGTTAGGTTAGGTTAGGTTAGGTTAGGTTAAGTGGACGTGGGTTAGGTTAAGGGGACTTGGGTTAGGTTAAGCGTCAAACTTAGGTTAAGCATTCAAACACGTCAGGCGTCAGAGGTTAGGTTAGCTTAGCTTAGCTTAGCTTAGCTTAGGTTAGGTTAGGTTAGGTTAGGTTAGGTTAAGGGGTCAGTGCTAGGTTAAGAAGCGTCAAACGTATGTTAAAAAAGCGTTCAAACGTGAGGCGTGAGCCGGACAGCTTACCCTTACGTAGACGTTAGGGGCTCACAGGCTGAGCTCACCTCGCCACACCACAGGTTAGGTTCGGTTCGCTCGGCTCAGCGTAAAGCGCCGAGGTCAGGGTTACGTTCGTTCAACCTTCGGGCGCCACACTTTCGGTTGAAAGGTCGCGACGGGACGACGTCGGCAGGCACGCCGCAAACGAACAAAAACGTACAGACGACGTCGAAAACCGCCGACAGACGGGGGAGCAGCACGACCACGACCAGATACCGAGCGCGAACGAGACACACGCGAACCACCCCCACCGGCCAAAGGGCACCACACAACAACCCAGAGCACCACGTGTCGACACCAGAGCAACCCGCCGCTCACGCGACATGGCTGGCACCGAAGGGCAACCGCCCGCAACTGCGCTTTCCGCGCCGGCCCGGATGCACGTCGTGCTACAACAACACCACTACCGTACACAGCCGCTGTTCACAACATCACTATCATGCGCGCCCGCGGCTCGCCGCCGTCGCAGTCGCAGCCCCAACGCCACCACTTCTGCACCACCATTCACACGCACCGCAACACAGCTCGCCGACACAGCCGAACAAAACAAACACCACACAACAACAGCAACAACGCCGCCGCCTCTACTTGTGCCGGCGACCCACCCCGCCGATGGCGCACCTTTCGCCAGCCGGCAATCGACACACACGCACCCACCCACCCCCCCGGGGCCCAGTGCAAAACAAAAAAAAAACAAAACAACACAAACGACACGGGGGAAGCGCACACCGCCACTTCGCGCGCACGCCACCAACCAGTCGTCGTCTCAAAATAACAAACACAAACAAAATAAACTAACAACTAGGGCAGGGCAACACAAAACAAAAACGCCTCGCACGAACCGCCCACAAAAAGGACAAGCACACGCACAGCCTCTGCTGACGACCACGACGCAGCGGCACGCTGCTCCTGTCCCGCGCCCCGCGCCCCACTCGATTCACAACTCACGCGACACCGTCAACGACGGGCTCGCTTCCCGCAACCTACCACCTTTCCGCCACGACGCACAGCCCCAGCCCCACCCGACGACGCCCGTGGCAACGACTGCAACTTTCACCACCGCCTCCCCCTTCCCCCCCCCAAAACACACACACACACACACACACACACACACACACAGCCAGCCAAAAACGCACTCGCGACCCACACATGCACGTGCATCGGCACACGCCAACCAGTCAACGTCGACAACCACACGCAAGGCTCGAAACGAAACCGGCGTCCTTCCACGTTGCCATCAAGCTACGCGACACAAGACACAAGGAACCAACACAACAGCCGGCCCCACTAATTCCCACTCTCACGCCGCAAAAAGCACACCGAAACCGCCAAACGCACGCACATTCCCCTTCGCACTGACACCACCGACCGGCTCGCTACCACACACCTCTCGGCAGCCGTTTCACGCCAATTCGCCACACCGCCCACACAGTCGACAAGCGCCCGCCCTGTACGGCACACGCAACGACGCAGCGCAGCAAAGGGCGCCCGCAACACATACCTCTCCGCCGCCCGACGCGCCAACCGCCACACCACACCGCCAGCCACTCGCAAATTGTGCACTGCCACCAGCCACACGTCCAACACGCCGCGCCGCCTCCGGCCACCCGCCAGGGGGCGCTCACGTCCGCGACAACAGCGCGGCCCGCCGGGCCGGGCCGAACCGAACCGAGCCGCCGCTGCTCTGCACTCGGCACGGCCACACCCTGCTGCAGACCGGGCTCGTCTCTCTGTACGCGTCTGCCTGCGCATCAACACAACACGACCTTTTTTTTTTCTCTCTCTCTCTCTACCGCCATCCCTTCTTCTCGCGTTTTACTCGTTGTTGCAGCAGCGGCGCACCCCTACACATCCACAGCCCCAGCCGAGCCGGCCTCACCTCAGGGCCCGCCGCCAGCGTCTCCTCCTCGGGCACAGGTGCGGTGCTGTGGCCGCCCATCCAACCGCATTGCTGGCCGTCCAGCCACCAGGCGTTCCCACTGCCGCGAGCCACGCCGCGCACCGACCCTGCTGCAGAAAACGAAGCATAGCCAGAGACCGACCGATACACAAAGCAAGCCGTCGCCTCGCCTCTTGTCCTTCCTGCCTTCCTTCCGCCCCCGCCCTTCTCACACCACCGCCTCTCCACTTTCGCCCCCCCCCCCCCCCCCTCCTTTTTTTTTTTTTTTTTTTTTTTTCTTTCTTTCTTTCTTTCTTTCTTTGGCCCTCTCTCCTTCCCGCCATGGCGGTTACGGCACCGCCTGCAGCGGCAGACTTTTTGCGCCCACACGCCTACTCCTACCACCATTAACCTTGCCCTGCCCTGCCCATCAACGTCGCAGTCGAACCGACGCTTGCCAACACACTGCCGCCCACGTTCCTTTCTCTTTTCGGCCTACGCCCATTACGCGCCGCCGCCACAGCACCTTCCCTTCCCACAACACACCGACGTCATCACACGCACCCAAAACAGGGGCCACGACCGTGTTCCTCGCCCACTCCCATCCCGCACGGTACGCACATTCCCAACTACTACCGCGCACCCTCCCTTTCCAATCTGTGTGTCTCTGTGTCTGTGTCCTGTCCGCGCGTGACGCCTCTCAACATCCGCCGTCCCCCGTCCCCCGTCCCGTTTTCGCCCCCATGCCGTCGTCGCGCCGCCTCCGCCCCTGTCCGCCCCGCACCACACCATACACCGCTGCTTGTCCCGGCCGTTGCCACCAAAGGCGCCGACCGCAAACGCGCCACGCCGCAGCCCCCGTGCGTCTCGCGCTCGCTTGCATCTCCGTGCCGACGCTGCCTCTCTTCCCGCTCGCACTCGACCTCGACAACACAGTCTTTGGCTCCGCCACTGCGTGTTCCGGTGGTACGCACGCTGCAACACGTATGTATTCATTACCAGAGCGATGGCGAGGCATGACAGCATCTCTGTCTGACCAGAGAGTTATTTATCGTTGCTAGTCGGCGCTTGGACCGCGCCAGACGACAGTAGTGGCACGCACCGGGTCGCCAGGAACAGTTGTTATACATATATTGTAGCGCGAGTCGGGAGAGGTAGTCGTCGGTCGACAGTAGTGGCGGGTGGACGGTTGTACTGAGCGGGCGTCGGCGGCGTGCTCTGCTCGTCTCGCGACTCTGGTCACGGTTCGGGACGATGCATAGTATATTGTGTTATAATCAAAAGGTAGTGTGAAGCTGCATTGCGCAAATCTGATAACGTATGTTCATTGTACTTATTTTGTTCAACAACAAACAAAAGCCCCACTATTACTTTTTTCTAAAGTAACTTTTGTCTTTTAACGAAAAACATTCACTTTTTAAAGACTACTTCCTATGGCATTTCCCTCCAAGGAGTGCAATTAATTACCAGCCAGCACTCATTCATTGCACACAGCTGTGTAAGGGGTATCTACAATTGAGGAGCGGATATAAATGCAATTTTTTGTTTTTTTTGTGTCTTGTACCCTCCCCGCAAAATTTAAAATAATGGACAATGTTATTTACGGATGCTAATGGACATTGCGCTAATTGTAACCTCGCCCACAATGAGAGGTATTGAAAATGGCAACAAAAATGTGAAATTCGCAATCTCACTCAAATATACATTCTTCACAACATTTAAAGTCCGTTCAGTGACAAGAAACTTCAATTAAACCGAAATATCGGTCTTTGGCCCTGTGCAAAACAATCAGAATTAAAGTCTTACCTCCGAATAAATGGATGTCACATTTCTGCTCTTGTTGTTGCGCAGCGCTTGGAGGAACTGCATTGCAAATAATAATATTCTCTTTTTTTGTGATTTTAGTGACATTTTTCTTCAAAGAAGTGGAATGAAATGTGAAGTGCAACGAACTCTTTAGTTCAATAAAAACTTCAATGTTTGAAAAATGCTTTTCAAATAAACATTATTATTGGGGAACTTGTTGGAGAATAATTACAATAAATAAAATTTTTCATTATCTAATGATTATATTAATTAACAGTATACCTTATTCACCATCTTGACCAGTGTTGCCGACCGCCTACATCACACAACCGCCCTCAGCTGCTACTACTGACCGACCGCTCTGCATGACGACTATTAGCGTACTGCACGCGACGACTACTGACAGAGTACAGCCCTCAACTACACAGAGCTACAGACTCGCAACGACCGACCGACTGACTGACTGGCTGGCTGGCTGGCTGGCTGAGAACCGCTCGCAACACTCGCGCAGTCCAGCGCAAACTCTCTGGTCACAGATGCTACAATGCCTCGCCATCGCTGCTATGTTACATACGTGTTTCAGTGTCTTTTTCATTGGGGTAACGATCTTTGGCTCTTTTTATTCTGAATACAGGGCCAAAGGTCAACGCTGCTGCCCTTATACAATTTATCAGGTTTCATTATGTCTGTTGCAATGTTACATACGGTTCATTCTTTCATTAATATTATCGTTGGCTTTGTTTTGTAGGGACGTTAACATTCTGGCACATTTTTATTATCATCGGACTCTCTGCTATTTGTGCAGGGAGGTTATACCTGGGTCCATTTCCATTTCCATTTACATTTTAATATTGATAGGCTTTTTTTGTTTTCTTTTTTGTTTCTTGTTGTTTTTCCTTCTTTTTTTTTGTTGTTTTTTTTTTCTTTTTCTTTTGTTTTTCCCGCTCTCACCACCACCGCCGCATCACGCCTTCCGTTTTCTTGGTTTCTTTTCTGTTCTTCAACTGCTTCAACATCACCGCGCCCCATTTCCACACCACAGCCATCAGCCTCCAAGACGGGCAGGCGCAGTGTGCCATTTCCGGCGCACAAGCACACCCGTACGGTACTCTCCTCGCCCCCACGCCACCAACAACACAGCGACCACGCGGCTTTCAGGCACGGCACCGGCGAAATGCGCCGCCCCCGCCCCTCCGCGCATCCGTCCGTCTCGCCACGTTCACTGACAGCCGCGTCTGCGGCTACACCACGACAACCACAACACAACACAACACCGCTCCCCTCCCTGGCAACTCATTGTTTTTCTCCTCCTCTTTTGCACAAACCACAACGCCGAGCACAGGCGCAAGCCACCCACACCGCGCCCCTCCCCGTCCCGTCTTTGGCCGCCGCTCCTCGTTTGCCCCCTCCCATCTCCCGAAATGCCATGCCAGCAGCGTTACGCATGCCCCTCCCCTGTCCACACAACACTACCGCCAAACGAACAGCCTTCCGGGCCACATGCAGGGCACGCCCACCTCCAAACACTGCCAATTCACGGACGCACACACACACACACACACACACACACACACACACTCACTCACTTTCTCGACACCTTTCTGTACGGAGGGTGCGTCATCTCGACCGTGACAGAGTGACGGCAACTATCGACGATCCATTTCCCCCCACTGGTAACACATGTCCACTAACACCTACATACATCATTCAAGTACACAGACAATAGCATACACACAATGGGAGGGCACACGAACATGGACGGCACGGCACTGTCATACACTCTTCCTCAGAACCATATCAACAAACGTTACGTACATCCGGGAAAGCGAAAGCGAAAGCGAAAGCAAAAGCAAAAGCAAAGGCAAAGCCCAATGCAGCCGTCAAAGGTAACGTTCACCACGGCAGCCGCGCCGCCGTTAAACGCATTTCAGTGCGGCTCCAATACGCCTCCGACACGGGAACGTTCCGTTGCTCTACGAATGCGTTTCTCCCCTTTTTCCCTTCCTCTCTCTCTTTTGCCCCCCCTCTGTCCTTTCCTCCTTGCACTCTTGCCTCATTCCTCACGTTCTGCCCAGACATTCGACCGATCAAAGTCAACCTTTCGTTACCGTTCTCAAGCGCGACGGTGTACAACAGTATGACGGGTGTGCCCAAGACTTCGGTTCAGTTGCGTGACGCCGGTCTATCGCGCCGATCGACAGTTACTCAGCGGGCGACGGATCGGACCACGTCACCGACACACAAAACACTTTCAAACAAACAAATACATACCGGATGGACACAGACAAACACGTGTACAGACAGACATTCGCCAAACAAACGACCGCCGCCGTCGTCGTCGTCGTCGTCTAGCGTCGCGCTTACTGTACTGCACTGGACACGCGTGCATCTTGAATGACGACATCGGTGTGCGTGCGTCGTACGCACTCAGTCAGACACGGCTATCAAAAATCAGAGTCGAATGGTACATCATCGTGCGTGTCGCCGTACACGTACAGTACAATACAACAACAATGCGTCCTTAATGGCACGTTCATTTCAACGTCACTCACACACCTCCACGCTGCAGTTACGTCGCACCATTGTCAAACTCGGCGTACAGCAAAGGGAATAGTGGGCGGCAAAAAAAAAAAAAAAAAAAAAAAAAACCAAACAAAAACATTTCACATTTCACCCTCGCCATGTATGTTGTGCAAAAAACAAACCCGCAAACGGCCGTCGTTACGGTGACACAAAAGTCGCCGATCGCACTGTCCCCCCTCGCAGACAGGTAACACACACACACCAACACCAACGGGTCAAAACCACTCCAACGAGGCGTGCCACCATTCCACGCCACGGCGACCAACCTCGTGGCCGTACCCCGCAACACGCTTTGACGCGCCCCCCCCCCACCCACAATCAAAATGCACACATACATCACAGCCGTCCACACAAACAACAACAACAACAACAACAACAACAACAACAATTCCGCCCTTCCCGCAAAAGGCAAGTTGGTGGCCCTGAAAAGGGCCGTTTTGCCGCTCTCGCAACGGAGGAGCCTTCTCCATCCTTCCTTCCATTCCAGAGCCACCTCCTTACTTGGAGCTCGTGTACTTGGTCACCGCCTTCGTGCCCTCGCTCACGGCGTGCTTGGCCAGCTCGCCAGGCAGCAACAGCCGCACAGCGGTCTGGATCTCGCGGGACGTGATGGTCGAGCGCTTGTTGTAGTGCGCCAGGCGAGAAGCCTCGGCCGCAATGCGCTCGAAAATGTCGTTCACGAAGCTGTTCATGATGCTCATCGCCTTCGACGAGATGCCCGTGTCAGGGTGCACCTGCTTCAGCACCTTGTAGATGTAGATGGCATAGCTCTCCTTCCTCTTGCGCTTCTTCTTCTTGTCGCCCTTCGAAATGTTCTTCTGCGCCTTGCCAGCCTTCTTGGCGGCCTTCCCGCTAGTCTTGGGCGGCATCTCGAACGAACGTACGGCAGCAGCAACACCAGTAGCAAGCGCTCCGCTCTAGTCAGCGTCTCCCCACACAGTGGCACCCGCCGCCAGCCGCCGCCGCACCTTTACCAGCTCGCCCTGTTGCGGCCGCCGACCAATGGGGCGCGCGCGCAACCGGCCGCCGCACCCGAGCCCATAAAGCACCCCCACCCCGGCTGCGCCGGCACGCACTCCGCTGCTCGACTCGCTGCCGCTCGCACCGGTCGTTTTCGTTTCCGTTTCGTGTGCACCGTCGCTAGCCCATCGCCATGTCCGGACGCGGAAAGGGAGGCAAAGTCAAGGGCAAGTCAAAGTCCCGCTCAAGCAGGGCCGGGCTCCAGTTCCCGGTCGGCAGAATCCACCGCCTCCTGCGCAAGGGAAACTACGCAGAGCGCGTCGGCGCCGGGGCGCCCGTCTACCTCGCCGCCGTCATGGAGTACCTCGCGGCTGAGGTGCTCGAGCTGGCCGGAAACGCGGCCCGCGACAACAAGAAGACGCGCATCATCCCGCGCCACCTGCAGCTTGCCATCCGCAACGACGAGGAGCTCAACAAGCTCCTGTCGGGCGTCACCATCGCACAGGGTGGTGTCCTGCCCAACATCCAGGCCGTCCTGCTGCCAAAGAAGACCGAGAAGAAGGCCTAAAGGAGGCCAGGCAATCGCAGCGCCGCGTGCTCCCCTGCACGCAACGCGCTTTGCCGGCTCGGCCCACAACAATCGGCCCTTTTCAGGGCCACCACACAAACCTACGTCCAAAGCAAAATTTCAGTCGTCCTCGCCGCACCTTGTTTTGTTTTTTAACTTTGCACTTTCACAGCACAGCCGCCGCCGGCGCACGTCCGCCATCTTGTCGTCCACACAGCCCGTGTGGCCCAACACACACACACACACACACACATTTTGCACGGTCGCAGTCGCCTTCCAAACGACAACGGCAGCAATAATGACCATTGTTAAAGGGAGGCGTGTCGACACACCGCCCTCCACTCCCGCGCGCAACGGCCGTCGACACGAACGAAACAGCTGATCCGGCCGCCTATGCCCACACGCCTTGCCTCGGAAACCCCAACGCCGCCGCAAACACACAGAGCCAAACCACGCAAGCAAATAATCACCGCCTCTCGCACAACAACACACAGCCCGCCATCTCCGTCGCGATCGATACAAAGACACACAATAACAAACACAAACGAAGCAGCTCCACACACAGCCAGCCACATGACACGTTTCCTTTCCTTCTCCCCTCCCAGTCACATCACGTCGCTCAAACGGACGGAAGGAAAGAAAGAAAGAACGAAACAAACAACACAGCGCACACACGCAGCAACAACACAGACTCTTTCGCACTTTTCAACTTCCGAACAGTGTGGTGGCCCTGAAAAGGGCCGTTTTCTAGTCTCTCCCACCCACAAGCACGGCCGCGGGAAGGCCAGCGCCCGCTGCGACGCAGCCTAACCGCCGAAACCGTACAGGGTGCGCCCCTGCCTCTTCAGGGCGTACACCACGTCCATGGCCGTCACAGTCTTGCGCTTGGCGTGCTCAGTGTACGTCACCGCGTCGCGGATCACGTTCTCCAGGAACACCTTCAGCACCCCGCGGGTCTCCTCGTAGATCAGACCAGAGATGCGCTTCACGCCGCCCCTGCGAGCCAGGCGGCGGATGGCGGGCTTCGTGATGCCCTGGATGTTGTCGCGCAACACCTTGCGGTGCCGCTTGGCGCCACCCTTGCCGAGCCCCTTTCCTCCCTTGCCGCGGCCTGTCATCCTTCCTCGGGCAAAGCAAAACGTGCACAAACAGCAGCTGCAGCGGCTGGAGAGTCGGCTACGGTCTGCGCCCAGCGACTCCGACTCCGTTACTCATGTGCCTACCTGAGGCACGTGTGTGTGCAGGGTAAGCACTTGTGTGCTGTTCCTGCAGGACCTGAAAGAGATGTTTTTGAAAAGACTTCCTAACTGTTGTTGGGGTCCTCTCAGTGTTTATCTCGTGGGTCCTGGTGTTGTTGGGGGAAGGGTTATTCCCGCAACAGGTCCGGCCAACGGGTAGTTGGTCGATGGTGTTGCTGCTGGCCCAAGCCCCGAATGAGCCGATTGCGGGATTGACCCGCTTTTTGGTAAAACTGGCGTGCTAGGACTCGGAATCGGTCCCGCAACGTCAGGATGCCCGTGTCTTCATGGAGAAAGGTGGTTGGGTAGAACCTGGGAAGGCCCAGCGCAAGCTTCAGCGCCTTGTTTTGCACGCATTGTAGCGATCGTATCGAGGAGTCGGCGGCATTGCCCCACACCACGGCCGCGTACTCTAGCACTGGACGTACCAGTGTCAGATACAGCGTGATGCCGTGACGGGAGGGCAATGTGGACTCCGGGTTTAACAAGGGATAGAGTGCACGAAGCCGCCCTATCGCCTTGTTTCGGATCCACTGGATGTGTGGGGCCCAGGTGAGCCGCTGGTCTAGTCTCACTCCGAGGTAGGTAGCTGTTTTTGACCACGGGATGGGGCCTCCCGCGATGTGTAGGGCTTCTAGGTTTGGCGGCACTCTGCGCTTCGTGAACGCCACCGCCTGGCTCTTGCCAGCGTTAAATTTAAGGCGCCACATGGTGGCCCAAGCACCAAGCGCTTCACATCCTTGCTGGAGGCGACGCCCCATGGTATGCGCGTTCATGCTCCGGGTGAACAGAGCAGTGTCGTCCGCATAAAGGGCCAACTCTACTCCGTTCACTCGCGGAGCGTCGGCGGTGAAGAGCGAGTAGAGTATGGGGCCTAGTACCGATCCCTGCGGTACGCCGGCACGTATGGGTCTGTTTGTGGACCTTCCCTGTTCTGCCCGGACGTGGAATGTCCTGCCAGATAAGTAGGACCTGAGAAGCACTCCGTGCGACGTCGGTACCCCGAGTACAAACAGCTTGTAGACGAGGCCGTCATGCCACACGGAGTCGAAGGCGCGTGAGACGTCCAGGAATACCGCCCCAAGGTATTCCCTCGTCTCCAGCGCCCTCATAGCTGGTTCCACGAGGCGGAGCAGCTGGTGGGTCGTGGAGTGACCTCCACGAAAACCAAACTGTTCGTCTGGCAGTATGTCTTCCTGGTCCACGTGTTGCAGAAGTCGCCGCACGTAAAGTCTCTCGAAAACCTTCGAGAGACATGGGAGGAGGCTGATGGGTCTGTAGCTGGATGGCGACCGGGGGTCCTTGTCCTGCTTCGGGATGGCCACCACCTCGGCATGTTTCCACACCGAGGGGTAGACACCCGAGGCCAGGATTTCGTTAAAGACTGTGGCCAGGTATTGCTCGTACTCCTGAGGAAGATTCCTAAGGAGTGAGTTCGGGATGCCGTCGATGCCACCTGCCCTCCGGGCGTTGAGCGATCGGAGTTGCAATGCGACTTCTTCGGCGGTGATGGGGTCTATGCTGTCACCCTCCTCTCGTGCGTCGAGGAAGACTGGGAGACGTTCTTCCACTAGACGGACGTGGGCCACGTCGATGTCTTCTACCACGGGTCGGAAGTTTGCCTCAAAGGTGTCCGCTAGGACACTTGCCTTGGCGTCCGGCTCGCAGTAGTGGTCCTGACCGAGTTTCAGGGGAGGAATGCGCTGCCTGCGGCGCAGAAAACCTCTCACGACTCGCCATGCACTGCCGTCATCTGGGTCGAGGGACTCGACAAGGTCGGCCCATGCTTGGTTGCGGTGTTCGCGGACGGCCGCAGTGATGGCACGACGCATGCGGTTTACGCGGCGTTTCGTTTCCGGCTGTCGCGTTATTTGCCACTCACGGAAAAGATGGTTCTTCGCCACTATAAGTTCCCGTATTGATTGCGGGAGGCGTCGCGACCTGTCTTGCGGCTGCCGTGTGCGACCAGGTGTGGCAGTCTCTGCAGCTCGCAGGAGCGCCTGATTTAGGGAGGTGATGGCGGCTTCCGCCCCCACCTCCTCCGGATCAGGGGCATCTGTGAGGTACTCCCGTACCTCGGTTTGGAAGTGCTCGACGTTGATATTTTTGAAGGATGGACGACCGGCCCGCACCGCCGCGCCGACGACGTCTATGTCAAAGATCACCGGCAAGTGATCTGATGACAGAGCCGTCCTCGTCTCGGCAGTCGTAAACCGATCGACCCCCCTCAGTATAGCAACGTCGAGAACGTCTGGTTGTCCGCGCACTGGGATGTGGGTTGGGTCGTAGGGCCCTAGAATGATGGCGCCGTGTCTGAGGGCGGCGCGTTCAAGTCGGCGCCCGCTGACATTTGTGAGGCGGGAGTTCCAGTGGGCGGACTTTGCGTTAAAGTCCCCCCCGATGAACAGCCTCCCCTCCATGTCCAGTAGGGTGTCGAAATCGGCCTCTTGCAGAACACCCCGCGGCGGCCTCTGCGCCCAGCGCGCCCGCCGCCCCCCTATATAGACTCTGGCCCGCCCTCCCCCCACCACGCGCAACCGAGGGCATATAAGCGCAGCACGGAGGCGCGCGGGCCCGTTGTCAAGGCAGCACCGGACGCCGCGCCGCACCTAACCTCCACGCACGCCGCTCCGCTACCGCTACCGCTATGGCCCGCACAAAGCAAACGGCCCGCAAGTCCACCGGCGGAAAGGCGCCGCGCAAACAGCTCGCCACCAAGGCGGCGAGGAAGAGCGCGCCCGCCACCGGCGGCGTCAAGAAGCCCCACCGCTACAGGCCGGGCACCGTCGCCCTGCGAGAAATCAGGCGCTACCAGAAGAGCACAGAGCTGCTCATCCGCAAGCTGCCATTCCAGCGCCTAGTGCGCGAGATCGCCCAGGACTTCAAGACCGACCTGCGCTTCCAGAGCTCCGCAGTCATGGCCCTGCAGGAGGCCAGCGAGGCCTACCTCGTCGGCCTCTTCGAAGACACCAACCTGTGCGCAATCCACGCCAAGCGCGTCACCATCATGCCCAAGGACATCCAGCTCGCGCGCCGCATCCGCGGCGAGCGCGCCTAAACCGCGCCGCGGCACCGCACCGCACCGCACAAACAAAAACGGCCCTTTTCAGGGCCACTAACATCTCTCCGTCGCGAGCAAACTTTGTCGGTCGCCTGCCCGCCACACCCGCTCACTCTGCCTGCCTGCTAGCAGCGCGCAACAATCACACATCATCCCTCCCCGGCGCTCAAAGCGCACAATACCCAACGGCCGACGTCACACCGCACGGGTGGCTGGCCGGCCGCCGCTTTCGTTTTTCGAAATCAAACAAACCCGCACTCCACTCCGACGGCCAACGGCCAGGCAGGCGCGCTCGCTCGCTCTACACGCCACCGAAATCCCCCGCCGACTCCTTCCCACATCTCAACGTGCCCCCCGTTGCAAAACATAACACACACACACACAAAGGAACAAAACAAAGACCAGACACGACTCGACAAGACAGACATCCGAGAAGAACCAACGCAGGCAAGCCAACCAACGTATTCAAACAAAACAACGTGACAGAAAACCAACCGTCGGCCGCCGCCACAAACACGGCGACAATCAACCACGACAACAACACCGCTTACCGCTACCGCCGCCCACACCCGCCACCGACCCCCGCAATCCAACCACCACGGCACGCAAACAGCATCCCCACGGGCATACAGACAGACACCCACACCAAACGCAACACGACAATCAAAACCTTCCCCGACGTGCTTTGATGGCCCTGAGAAGGGCCGTTTTGGGCCGCGCGTCTCTTGCGCGCCACTAGACGACGACGGGGGGTGGGGACGACGGAGTCAAGCGCCAAACCCTTCCTTTCCCATCTCTTTCTCCTCTACTCTACTTCTTCTTCTTGGGCGAAGCCTTCGCCTTAGACGGCGTCGTCGCCTTCTTCGGGCGCGGCGCCTTCGGCTTCTTCGTCGGAACCTTGGCGGCCTTCTTCGCCTTCGACGGCGACTTGGCCTTGGCCGGCTTGGCCGCAGCCGCCTTCTTCGCACCCGCGGGAGCGGCCGACGCCGCAGACGCCTTCTTGGCGGCGCCCGCCTTCCGACCGGTCGCCGCCTTCACGCCACCAGCCTTCTTTGCGCCGGCCGCACGGGCGCCCTTCTTCTCCTTGCTGGCCGGAGCGGCGCGCTTCTTCTTGGCACCGCCAGCACGAGCCTTGCCGCCCTCGGCCGCCCCCCCGCCGCCGGCGCCGGCAAGCTTGAACGAGCCGGACGCGCCCTTCCCCTTCGTCTGCACCAGCTCGCCCGCCACGACGGCCGACTTGAGGTACTTCTTGATAAACGGCGCCAGCTTCTCCGCGTCCAGCTTGTAGTGCGCGGCTATGTACTTCTTGATCGCCTGCAGCGACGACCCGCCGCGCTCCTTCAGACTCTTGATGGCGGCCGTCACCATCTCAGAGGTGCGCGGGTGCGCAGGCTTGGCGCGCGGCTTCTTCGCAGACGACGCAGACTTGGCCTTCTTCGTAGTGCCGGTGGCGGCGGGTGCCGCAGCAGTCTCGTTCGTAGCCGCCTGATCTGCCATTTCGACGACGCGCGTAACACACAGCGAGAGCGAGCGGGACGGCAGGCAGGCACGCAAGCACAGCACAGCAGCAGAGCAGAGAATCACAAGGCCCAGCCAGTGTCGCGGGCGGGCGCGGACGGCCGAGAGAGCGGCCGCCACTCTGCGCGCCGCCGCGCCGCGCCTCCCGCGCTTGCTACCGCCCAACGTCCGACAGCCTGTGCGGAGCAGCCCCAAACCTGCGCCACAACCGCCCGCGCCTTTCAAACCACCGAGGATGGGGCTACACACAGCCACACCACAGTCGCCAACCAGTCGCCACGGCAGCGCCGCAAACCACGGCCAAACTGCAGCTACCGCGCGCTACAGCCTGGGTCGGCCCGCCGAGAATCGCCGCCCCCGCCCAAATGCCGCCCCCACAGCCCCAGCCGACGACCCGCCACAATGGCCAAACCTTCGGCAAAACTCCCACACCGTCGCCGCGGCAGCCCGGCCAGCGCGGCCGGCGCCACAGCCACACAAGCCGAGGCGTGCGGCGATGACGGCCGTGCAAACGCGCCTCCGCCGCCCCATCGCCTTCCGTCGCCCTCCCGCCGTTTCCCGATCGGCCCGCAGCCGTCGGGCCACATCGCGCGCCGTCCTCCTCCTCTCGCCCGCCAACATTCATAGCCGTTTCTCAACAATTGCCCGCCGCAAACGGACGCCGCCTGCGCAACAGGCGCCGCCGCCCCTCGCCGCTTCCGACCCAACCCCTCGACCGAGGCAAACCGCAATCCGAATCTACAGACCAACCCAATCTGCCGTCAGCACACACGACAGCCGACCTTACACGTTACGCGTTACACATTACGTTTACACGTCTAGGTTAGGTTAGGTTAGGTTAGGTTAGGTTAAGTGGACGTGGGTTAGGTTAAGGGGACTTGGGTTAGGTTAAGCGTCAAACTTAGGTTAAGCATTCAAACACGTCAGGCGTCAGAGGTTAGGTTAGCTTAGCTTAGCTTAGCTTAGCTTAGGTTAGGTTAGGTTAGGTTAGGTTAGGTTAAGGGGTCAGTGCTAGGTTAAGAAGCGTCAAACGTATGTTAAAAAAGCGTTCAAACGTGAGGCGTGAGCCGGACAGCTTACCCTTACGTAGACGTTAGGGGCTCACAGGCTGAGCTCACCTCGCCACACCACAGGTTAGGTTCGGTTCGCTCGGCTCAGCGTAAAGCGCCGAGGTCAGGGTTACGTTCGTTCAACCTTCGGGCGCCACACTTTCGGTTGAAAGGTCGCGACGGGACGACGTCGGCAGGCACGCCGCAAACGAACAAAAACGTACAGACGACGTCGAAAACCGCCGACAGACGGGGGAGCAGCACGACCACGACCAGATACCGAGCGCGAACGAGACACACGCGAACCACCCCCACCGGCCAAAGGGCACCACACAACAACCCAGAGCACCACGTGTCGACACCAGAGCAACCCGCCGCTCACGCGACATGGCTGGCACCGAAGGGCAACCGCCCGCAACTGCGCTTTCCGCGCCGGCCCGGATGCACGTCGTGCTACAACAACACCACTACCGTACACAGCCGCTGTTCACAACATCACTATCATGCGCGCCCGCGGCTCGCCGCCGTCGCAGTCGCAGCCCCAACGCCACCACTTCTGCACCACCATTCACACGCACCGCAACACAGCTCGCCGACACAGCCGAACAAAACAAACACCACACAACAACAGCAACAACGCCGCCGCCTCTACTTGTGCCGGCGACCCACCCCGCCGATGGCGCACCTTTCGCCAGCCGGCAATCGACACACACGCACCCACCCACCCCCCCGGGGCCCAGTGCAAAACAAAAAAAAAACAAAACAACACAAACGACACGGGGGAAGCGCACACCGCCACTTCGCGCGCACGCCACCAACCAGTCGTCGTCTCAAAATAACAAACACAAACAAAATAAACTAACAACTAGGGCAGGGCAACACAAAACAAAAACGCCTCGCACGAACCGCCCACAAAAAGGACAAGCACACGCACAGCCTCTGCTGACGACCACGACGCAGCGGCACGCTGCTCCTGTCCCGCGCCCCGCGCCCCACTCGATTCACAACTCACGCGACACCGTCAACGACGGGCTCGCTTCCCGCAACCTACCACCTTTCCGCCACGACGCACAGCCCCAGCCCCACCCGACGACGCCCGTGGCAACGACTGCAACTTTCACCACCGCCTCCCCCTTCCCCCCCCCAAAACACACACACACACACACACACACACACACACACAGCCAGCCAAAAACGCACTCGCGACCCACACATGCACGTGCATCGGCACACGCCAACCAGTCAACGTCGACAACCACACGCAAGGCTCGAAACGAAACCGGCGTCCTTCCACGTTGCCATCAAGCTACGCGACACAAGACACAAGGAACCAACACAACAGCCGGCCCCACTAATTCCCACTCTCACGCCGCAAAAAGCACACCGAAACCGCCAAACGCACGCACATTCCCCTTCGCACTGACACCACCGACCGGCTCGCTACCACACACCTCTCGGCAGCCGTTTCACGCCAATTCGCCACACCGCCCACACAGTCGACAAGCGCCCGCCCTGTACGGCACACGCAACGACGCAGCGCAGCAAAGGGCGCCCGCAACACATACCTCTCCGCCGCCCGACGCGCCAACCGCCACACCACACCGCCAGCCACTCGCAAATTGTGCACTGCCACCAGCCACACGTCCAACACGCCGCGCCGCCTCCGGCCACCCGCCAGGGGGCGCTCACGTCCGCGACAACAGCGCGGCCCGCCGGGCCGGGCCGAACCGAACCGAGCCGCCGCTGCTCTGCACTCGGCACGGCCACACCCTGCTGCAGACCGGGCTCGTCTCTCTGTACGCGTCTGCCTGCGCATCAACACAACACGACCTTTTTTTTTTCTCTCTCTCTCTCTACCGCCATCCCTTCTTCTCGCGTTTTACTCGTTGTTGCAGCAGCGGCGCACCCCTACACATCCACAGCCCCAGCCGAGCCGGCCTCACCTCAGGGCCCGCCGCCAGCGTCTCCTCCTCGGGCACAGGTGCGGTGCTGTGGCCGCCCATCCAACCGCATTGCTGGCCGTCCAGCCACCAGGCGTTCCCACTGCCGCGAGCCACGCCGCGCACCGACCCTGCTGCAGAAAACGAAGCATAGCCAGAGACCGACCGATACACAAAGCAAGCCGTCGCCTCGCCTCTTGTCCTTCCTGCCTTCCTTCCGCCCCCGCCCTTCTCACACCACCGCCTCTCCACTTTCGCCCCCCCCCCCCCCCCCCCTCCTTTTTTTTTTTTTTTTTTTTTTTTTCTTTCTTTCTTTCTTTCTTTCTTTGGCCCTCTCTCCTTCCCGCCATGGCGGTTACGGCACCGCCTGCAGCGGCAGACTTTTTGCGCCCACACGCCTACTCCTACCACCATTAACCTTGCCCTGCCCTGCCCATCAACGTCGCAGTCGAACCGACGCTTGCCAACACACTGCCGCCCACGTTCCTTTCTCTTTTCGGCCTACGCCCATTACGCGCCGCCGCCACAGCACCTTCCCTTCCCACAACACACCGACGTCATCACACGCACCCAAAACAGGGGCCACGACCGTGTTCCTCGCCCACTCCCATCCCGCACGGTACGCACATTCCCAACTACTACCGCGCACCCTCCCTTTCCAATCTGTGTGTCTCTGTGTCTGTGTCCTGTCCGCGCGTGACGCCTCTCAACATCCGCCGTCCCCCGTCCCCCGTCCCGTTTTCGCCCCCATGCCGTCGTCGCGCCGCCTCCGCCCCTGTCCGCCCCGCACCACACCATACACCGCTGCTTGTCCCGGCCGTTGCCACCAAAGGCGCCGACCGCAAACGCGCCACGCCGCAGCCCCCGTGCGTCTCGCGCTCGCTTGCATCTCCGTGCCGACGCTGCCTCTCTTCCCGCTCGCACTCGACCTCGACAACACAGTCTTTGGCTCCGCCACTGCGTGTTCCGGTGGTACGCACGCTGCAACACGTATGTATTCATTACCAGAGCGATGGCGAGGCATGACAGCATCTCTGTCTGACCAGAGAGTTATTTATCGTTGCTAGTCGGCGCTTGGACCGCGCCAGACGACAGTAGTGGCACGCACCGGGTCGCCAGGAACAGTTGTTATACATATATTGTAGCGCGAGTCGGGAGAGGTAGTCGTCGGTCGACAGTAGTGGCGGGTGGACGGTTGTACTGAGCGGGCGTCGGCGGCGTGCTCTGCTCGTCTCGCGACTCTGGTCACGGTTCGGGACGATGCATAGTATATTGTGTTATAATCAAAAGGTAGTGTGAAGCTGCATTGCGCAAATCTGATAACGTATGTTCATTGTACTTATTTTGTTCAACAACAAACAAAAGCCCCACTATTACTTTTTTCTAAAGTAACTTTTGTCTTTTAACGAAAAACATTCACTTTTTAAAGACTACTTCCTATGGCATTTCCCTCCAAGGAGTGCAATTAATTACCAGCCAGCACTCATTCATTGCACACAGCTGTGTAAGGGGTATCTACAATTGAGGAGCGGATATAAATGCAATTTTTTGTTTTTTTTGTGTCTTGTACCCTCCCCGCAAAATTTAAAATAATGGACAATGTTATTTACGGATGCTAATGGACATTGCGCTAATTGTAACCTCGCCCACAATGAGAGGTATTGAAAATGGCAACAAAAATGTGAAATTCGCAATCTCACTCAAATATACATTCTTCACAACATTTAAAGTCCGTTCAGTGACAAGAAACTTCAATTAAACCGAAATATCGGTCTTTGGCCCTGTGCAAAACAATCAGAATTAAAGTCTTACCTCCGAATAAATGGATGTCACATTTCTGCTCTTGTTGTTGCGCAGCGCTTGGAGGAACTGCATTGCAAATAATAATATTCTCTTTTTTTGTGATTTTAGTGACATTTTTCTTCAAAGAAGTGGAATGAAATGTGAAGTGCAACGAACTCTTTAGTTCAATAAAAACTTCAATGTTTGAAAAATGCTTTTCAAATAAACATTATTATTGGGGAACTTGTTGGAGAATAATTACAATAAATAAAATTTTTCATTATCTAATGATTATATTAATTAACAGTATACCTTATTCACCATCTTGACCAGTGTTGCCGACCGCCTACATCACACAACCGCCCTCAGCTGCTACTACTGACCGACCGCTCTGCATGACGACTATTAGCGTACTGCACGCGACGACTACTGACAGAGTACAGCCCTCAACTACACAGAGCTACAGACTCGCAACGACCGACCGACTGACTGACTGGCTGGCTGGCTGGCTGGCTGAGAACCGCTCGCAACACTCGCGCAGTCCAGCGCAAACTCTCTGGTCACAGATGCTACAATGCCTCGCCATCGCTGCTATGTTACATACGTGTTTCAGTGTCTTTTTCATTGGGGTAACGATCTTTGGCTCTTTTTATTCTGAATACAGGGCCAAAGGTCAACGCTGCTGCCCTTATACAATTTATCAGGTTTCATTATGTCTGTTGCAATGTTACATACGGTTCATTCTTTCATTAATATTATCGTTGGCTTTGTTTTGTAGGGACGTTAACATTCTGGCACATTTTTATTATCATCGGACTCTCTGCTATTTGTGCAGGGAGGTTATACCTGGGTCCATTTCCATTTCCATTTACATTTTAATATTGATAGGCTTTTTTTGTTTTCTTTTTTGTTTCTTGTTGTTTTTCCTTCTTTTTTTTTGTTGTTTTTTTTTTCTTTTTCTTTTGTTTTTCCCGCTCTCACCACCACCGCCGCATCACGCCTTCCGTTTTCTTGGTTTCTTTTCTGTTCTTCAACTGCTTCAACATCACCGCGCCCCATTTCCACACCACAGCCATCAGCCTCCAAGACGGGCAGGCGCAGTGTGCCATTTCCGGCGCACAAGCACACCCGTACGGTACTCTCCTCGCCCCCACGCCACCAACAACACAGCGACCACGCGGCTTTCAGGCACGGCACCGGCGAAATGCGCCGCCCCCGCCCCTCCGCGCATCCGTCCGTCTCGCCACGTTCACTGACAGCCGCGTCTGCGGCTACACCACGACAACCACAACACAACACAACACCGCTCCCCTCCCTGGCAACTCATTGTTTTTCTCCTCCTCTTTTGCACAAACCACAACGCCGAGCACAGGCGCAAGCCACCCACACCGCGCCCCTCCCCGTCCCGTCTTTGGCCGCCGCTCCTCGTTTGCCCCCTCCCATCTCCCGAAATGCCATGCCAGCAGCGTTACGCATGCCCCTCCCCTGTCCACACAACACTACCGCCAAACGAACAGCCTTCCGGGCCACATGCAGGGCACGCCCACCTCCAAACACTGCCAATTCACGGACGCACACACACACACACACACACACACACACACACACTCACTCACTTTCTCGACACCTTTCTGTACGGAGGGTGCGTCATCTCGACCGTGACAGAGTGACGGCAACTATCGACGATCCATTTCCCCCCACTGGTAACACATGTCCACTAACACCTACATACATCATTCAAGTACACAGACAATAGCATACACACAATGGGAGGGCACACGAACATGGACGGCACGGCACTGTCATACACTCTTCCTCAGAACCATATCAACAAACGTTACGTACATCCGGGAAAGCGAAAGCGAAAGCGAAAGCAAAAGCAAAAGCAAAGGCAAAGCCCAATGCAGCCGTCAAAGGTAACGTTCACCACGGCAGCCGCGCCGCCGTTAAACGCATTTCAGTGCGGCTCCAATACGCCTCCGACACGGGAACGTTCCGTTGCTCTACGAATGCGTTTCTCCCCTTTTTCCCTTCCTCTCTCTCTTTTGCCCCCCCTCTGTCCTTTCCTCCTTGCACTCTTGCCTCATTCCTCACGTTCTGCCCAGACATTCGACCGATCAAAGTCAACCTTTCGTTACCGTTCTCAAGCGCGACGGTGTACAACAGTATGACGGGTGTGCCCAAGACTTCGGTTCAGTTGCGTGACGCCGGTCTATCGCGCCGATCGACAGTTACTCAGCGGGCGACGGATCGGACCACGTCACCGACACACAAAACACTTTCAAACAAACAAATACATACCGGATGGACACAGACAAACACGTGTACAGACAGACATTCGCCAAACAAACGACCGCCGCCGTCGTCGTCGTCGTCGTCTAGCGTCGCGCTTACTGTACTGCACTGGACACGCGTGCATCTTGAATGACGACATCGGTGTGCGTGCGTCGTACGCACTCAGTCAGACACGGCTATCAAAAATCAGAGTCGAATGGTACATCATCGTGCGTGTCGCCGTACACGTACAGTACAATACAACAACAATGCGTCCTTAATGGCACGTTCATTTCAACGTCACTCACACACCTCCACGCTGCAGTTACGTCGCACCATTGTCAAACTCGGCGTACAGCAAAGGGAATAGTGGGCGGCAAAAAAAAAAAAAAAAAAAAAAAAAAACCAAACAAAAACATTTCACATTTCACCCTCGCCATGTATGTTGTGCAAAAAACAAACCCGCAAACGGCCGTCGTTACGGTGACACAAAAGTCGCCGATCGCACTGTCCCCCCTCGCAGACAGGTAACACACACACACCAACACCAACGGGTCAAAACCACTCCAACGAGGCGTGCCACCATTCCACGCCACGGCGACCAACCTCGTGGCCGTACCCCGCAACACGCTTTGACGCGCCCCCCCCCACCCACAATCAAAATGCACACATACATCACAGCCGTCCACACAAACAACAACAACAACAACAACAACAACAACAACAATTCCGCCCTTCCCGCAAAAGGCAAGTTGGTGGCCCTGAAAAGGGCCGTTTTGCCGCTCTCGCAACGGAGGAGCCTTCTCCATCCTTCCTTCCATTCCAGAGCCACCTCCTTACTTGGAGCTCGTGTACTTGGTCACCGCCTTCGTGCCCTCGCTCACGGCGTGCTTGGCCAGCTCGCCAGGCAGCAACAGCCGCACAGCGGTCTGGATCTCGCGGGACGTGATGGTCGAGCGCTTGTTGTAGTGCGCCAGGCGAGAAGCCTCGGCCGCAATGCGCTCGAAAATGTCGTTCACGAAGCTGTTCATGATGCTCATCGCCTTCGACGAGATGCCCGTGTCAGGGTGCACCTGCTTCAGCACCTTGTAGATGTAGATGGCATAGCTCTCCTTCCTCTTGCGCTTCTTCTTCTTGTCGCCCTTCGAAATGTTCTTCTGCGCCTTGCCAGCCTTCTTGGCGGCCTTCCCGCTAGTCTTGGGCGGCATCTCGAACGAACGTACGGCAGCAGCAACACCAGTAGCAAGCGCTCCGCTCTAGTCAGCGTCTCCCCACACAGTGGCACCCGCCGCCAGCCGCCGCCGCACCTTTACCAGCTCGCCCTGTTGCGGCCGCCGACCAATGGGGCGCGCGCGCAACCGGCCGCCGCACCCGAGCCCATAAAGCACCCCCACCCCGGCTGCGCCGGCACGACGCTCGCGCCGGCACGCACGCACGACGCGCGGGCACGGACGCGACGCACGCGACGCACGCACGCACGCACGCGCCCGCTGCTGGACTCGCTACGGCTCGCACCGTTACGTCGCTCGCGCACGCCTTTGTTCGTTCCAACCACAAGCTATGGCAGGACGCAAGGGGAACAAGCTAGCAGCCGCGCTGGAGCATCTCATCAGTGCTTTGGGGAGCTCCCGCGGCCGCAGGCGACCACAGAAGC
Source organism: Schistocerca americana (assembly GCF_021461395.2). NCBI lineage: Eukaryota > Metazoa > Arthropoda > Insecta > Orthoptera > Acrididae > Schistocerca > Schistocerca americana. Next base: position 67,289 of record NW_025726326.1, read on the forward strand.
CGAAGCACAAGCGGCGATCACTGCAACATGTGCAGTGCTACAGGTGCCAGCAGCTGGGGCATGTGGCGGGTGTCTGCAGGAACGCAGCCGCGTGTTTGAAATGCGCGGCGGCACACGACACCCGAAACTGCCCCAAACCACGTGGAGCAGCCAACAGATGCGTGAATTGCGGCGGACCTCACGCCGCCAACTCGCGCAGCTGCAGCTACCGCCGGCAGCACACCACAGCAAGCTCTGAGGTGCCTGCCGCCAAGGCGGCCGCACTGCCTCCCCGCTCCGGCGAGGGGCGCCCGTCGTGCCGCGTCGAAGCGGCAACCGACCAAGCGCTGGCCGACCTGCAAGCAGCCATCGCGGCCGAAAGGGCCGCAACGAAGGACGAGCTCGTGGCCGTCCACCGGCAGCTTCAACAGCTGCGGGAGGAGCTGCGGCTTCTCAAGAAGTCGCCGCCTGTGCCAGCTCCCCCCGCCCCTGTGAGGCGGCCACTGCTGGTAGATGCCGCCACGCAGACGTCCACCGACTCGCCTCCTGCAGCAATGCAGGCGGCGTGTCGCATGGAAGTGGACGTCGGGACACCTGCTCCGTCTCCCCGCCTGGAGACAGAGGCAGAAGAAGAACCATCCGACGACGACTTGCCGACCGCTTCTTCGCAAGATGAAGAAGAGGCGGAAACCGAAGGACTGCCCCTCCCGCTCCCTGACGAGCGGAGTGTGCAGCCCTTCCTGAAGAAGATCGTGGCGTCGCTGAAGGACGGGACGTACCCTCACGGGGACAATCCGTACCCCTTCACGCCGGCGCACGCGAAGCCACCCCTTCCGCACGTACCGTGCGACCTTCGCCACTCGCGTGGCATGTTGCACGACGCGGTAACACGGAAGGAACTCAAACTGCTGAACAGCCACCCCATCTTCACCCCTTCGGACTGGGACCACATCACTGAGGTCACAGCGAAGTGGGTGCAAGAAGAGTTTCGCTCCGGCAGGCGACAGCCTGCCCCAGAAGATCAAGCAGCAGCCGACTACTTCGCTCGATTAAACTCAGCGAGGTAGCCAGAGGCCATTTCCACCGAGAGGCCACAAAGATGACAACAGCGCTGATAAAGGAGGAACAGCAGCCACGCTGCTTAGCCTCCCCCATCTCCAGACAGATGATGTCTGTGATTTTGAGTGAGTGAGTGAGTGAGTGCGCCGGCACGCACTCCGCTGCTCGACTCGCTGCCGCTCGCACCGGTCGTTTTCGTTTCCGTTTCGTGTGCACCGTCGCTAGCCCATCGCCATGTCCGGACGCGGAAAGGGAGGCAAAGTCAAGGGCAAGTCAAAGTCCCGCTCAAGCAGGGCCGGGCTCCAGTTCCCGGTCGGCAGAATCCACCGCCTCCTGCGCAAGGGAAACTACGCAGAGCGCGTCGGCGCCGGGGCGCCCGTCTACCTCGCCGCCGTCATGGAGTACCTCGCGGCTGAGGTGCTCGAGCTGGCCGGAAACGCGGCCCGCGACAACAAGAAGACGCGCATCATCCCGCGCCACCTGCAGCTTGCCATCCGCAACGACGAGGAGCTCAACAAGCTCCTGTCGGGCGTCACCATCGCACAGGGTGGTGTCCTGCCCAACATCCAGGCCGTCCTGCTGCCAAAGAAGACCGAGAAGAAGGCCTAAAGGAGGCCAGGCAATCGCAGCGCCGCGTGCTCCCCTGCACGCAACGCGCTTTGCCGGCTCGGCCCACAACAATCGGCCCTTTTCAGGGCCACCACACAAACCTACGTCCAAAGCAAAATTTCAGTCGTCCTCGCCGCACCTTGTTTTGTTTTTTAACTTTGCACTTTCACAGCACAGCCGCCGCCGGCGCACGTCCGCCATCTTGTCGTCCACACAGCCCGTGTGGCCCAACACACACACACACACACACACATTTTGCACGGTCGCAGTCGCCTTCCAAACGACAACGGCAGCAATAATGACCATTGTTAAAGGGAGGCGTGTCGACACACCGCCCTCCACTCCCGCGCGCAACGGCCGTCGACACGAACGAAACAGCTGATCCGGCCGCCTATGCCCACACGCCTTGCCTCGGAAACCCCAACGCCGCCGCAAACACACAGAGCCAAACCACGCAAGCAAATAATCACCGCCTCTCGCACAACAACACACAGCCCGCCATCTCCGTCGCGATCGATACAAAGACACACAATAACAAACACAAACGAAGCAGCTCCACACACAGCCAGCCACATGACACGTTTCCTTTCCTTCTCCCCTCCCAGTCACATCACGTCGCTCAAACGGACGGAAGGAAAGAAAGAAAGAAAGAAAGAACGAAACAAACAACACAGCGCACACACGCAGCAACAACACAGACTCTTTCGCACTTTTCAACTTCCGAACAGTGTGGTGGCCCTGAAAAGGGCCGTTTTCTAGTCTCTCCCACCCACAAGCACGGCCGCGGGAAGGCCAGCGCCCGCTGCGACGCAGCCTAACCGCCGAAACCGTACAGGGTGCGCCCCTGCCTCTTCAGGGCGTACACCACGTCCATGGCCGTCACAGTCTTGCGCTTGGCGTGCTCAGTGTACGTCACCGCGTCGCGGATCACGTTCTCCAGGAACACCTTCAGCACCCCGCGGGTCTCCTCGTAGATCAGACCAGAGATGCGCTTCACGCCGCCCCTGCGAGCCAGGCGGCGGATGGCGGGCTTCGTGATGCCCTGGATGTTGTCGCGCAACACCTTGCGGTGCCGCTTGGCGCCACCCTTGCCGAGCCCCTTTCCTCCCTTGCCGCGGCCTGTCATCCTTCCTCGGGCAAAGCAAAACGTGCACAAACAGCAGCTGCAGCGGCTGGAGAGTCGGCTACGGTCTGCGCCCAGCCTGTGTGCTAATGTGTGAAACGGTGTTAGTGTGTTCCACATGTTTAAGGTGTAGGTTTTAATAGCCTAGCGCTATTTTTCCTACATTAAGTTTGTTAAAGTTATGGGGTATGCGTTTGAGTTCCTAAGCTGTCCTGCACGGGGACAAATGTTGTTATGGTTGCTGCATCACTCTTACCGGCGCAGCAGGTCTGGCCAGCGTAATGACGCCCGCCAGTGTGGTCGGCTGCCGAGTCTTCTTACCAGTTGGTTGGTCGACCTCTCGGCTTTATCGTAGAATGTTGTCGCTGCGTCCTTAAACCTCTGGCGTAGAGGTTGGACGGCAGCGACGCGGTGAAGCTCCTCCGTGGGGAAGTCCTTGGGCAGGTGAAGTGCCAGTCGTAGCGCCCTGTTTTGGATCGTCTGCAGGCGCTTCAGGTTTGTATCGGCCGTGTTTCCCCACACGACCGCTGCGTATTCCAGCAGCGGTCGTATGGCGGCCTTGTACAGCGTAAGACCGACGTCTTCTGGCAGCGTTGACGTGGGGTTGAGCACCGGGTAGAGCAGCCTCAATCTACCCAGCGCCTTGCCCCTGATGTTTTCAACATGTTGCCGCCATGTAAGCCGCCGGTCTAAAGTGACGCCTAAGTATTTGGCTGTGTCATTCCATTCGACTGGCACTCCACACACCGATACTGTTGGCGCGTCGTGGCGGAAGGGGCGACTAGCTATGATAATCGCCTGACTCTTCTCGCCATTGTAGGCGAGGCGCCACTTCTTTGCCCACTCGGTGAGCTCGTCGGTGGCCGCCTGTAGACGCCGCTGCAGGACGTCGACGCTCCAGCTGCTGCTGTAGATCGCCGTGTCGTCAGCATAAAGCGCCGTCTGGACGCGGTTCGTGCGTGGCAGGTCGGCGGTGTAGAGGGAGTACAGCGTCGGACCGATGACCGAGCCTTGAGGTACACCCGCAAGTATTCGGCGCTCCGTGGAAATTCCACTGGCTGCGCGGACGTGAAACGTCCTTTCCTGCAGATAGCTCTGCAGGAGCCTCACGTGCGACACAGGTACCCCCTGCACAAGAAGCTTGTACAGGAGGCCGTCATGCCACACGGAGTCAAAGGCACGAGACACGTCCAGCAAGAGAGCGCCGAAATACTTACGTCGGTCAACGGCTCCGAACGCTTCCTCCGTCAGGCGCAGCAGCTGGTGCGTCGTCGCGTGCTCCCGACGAAAACCGAACTGCTCGTCGGGGAGAAGTCCTTCGGCGTTTACGTGGGCCAGCAGGCGGACCAGGTAGAGCCTTTCGAATACCTTTGATGTTGCTGGCAGGAGGCTGATGGGGCGGTAGTTTTTAGCCAAGCGAGTGTCCTTCCCTGGCTTGGGAAGAGCAACTACCTCCGCATGCTTCCAGCAAGATGGGTATACGCTGGTGCGCAGTATCCCGTTAAAGATTGCCGCAAGATGGTGTGCTGCGGCGTCGGGAAGCTGCTTCAGCAACATGTTGGTGACGTTATCTGGTCCGCCTGCTTTCTTGCGTTGCAGGTGGCGAAGTTGCAGCTGGACCTCTTCCGGCGAGACGGGCTGTATCTCGTCGTCCTCCGCGCGTTCGCGGAGAAATACAGGCAGGCGGTCCGCTACTAGGCGCAAGTGTTCCTCGTCGACGGGCTCTTCAATTGTTGTGAAATTTGCAGCGAACGCGTCCGCCAGTGCGTTTGCCTTGGCGTCCGGTTCGCTGACAAATCTGTTGCCCACTTGTAGAGGAGGGATGGGCTGAGTGCGGCGGAGGAAGCTTTTCATTGACTTCCACGCCGTCCCGTCCTCGGTGTTCAGCCCTTCAATTTTGGCGGCCCACTCGGCGTTCCTGTGTGCGTCTACATCTGCCTTGATGTGGCGGCGCAACCTGTTGAGTTGCCTTTTCGTCCTCGGGTCCTTGGTTAGCTGCCATTCCCGTTGTAGCCTGTTTTTGGCAGCTATCTGGTCCCTGATGTGACGTGGCAGTATGCGCGGCGTGTGCTCGTCTGCCGCCTGGCGCCTGGCGGGTGTTGCGGCCGTTGCTGCCTCCGTGATGGCTTGTGTTAGGTGTTGCAGTGCGACCTCTACACCTTCAGCGTCGACGTCGGGAATAGTCTCCAGTGCTTCTGCGACGTTTTCACGGTACTCTTCCCAGTTGATGCCCCTGAGGTCGAGTCCGTGTCGTCGCATCGGCATTATCTCCGAGTCGAGCGTGAAGATTACCGGCAGGTGGTCGGAGGAAAGTGCCGTCCGGGTGCTGGCTGCCACATGTTGCCGGATTCCTTTAAGGATAATGAAATCCAGCACGTCCTCACGCCCTCTTGCCGGGTAGATGGTCGGTTCGTGCGGTCCCACGGCTATCGCGTCGTGTCGTTCGACCACGCGTTGTAACCGGCGACCGCTGGTGTTAGTGACGCGGCTGTTCCAGGCAGCGTGCTTAGCGTTCCAGTCGCCTCCCAGTATGATGTTACCTGGGAGGGACAGGAGCTTGTTTACGTCTTCTGCGTCCAGTGCACCGCGTGGTGGCCTGTAGACAGCGCAGAACGTGATTCTTCCGTGCACGGTGTCGACTGCAACGGCGGCTGCTTCCATTGCAGTGAGCTCCGGCACAGGAACACGGTGGTGTCGAATGGAGCGTCGGACGTAAACAGCCGTGCCGCCCCCTGCAGTCGGTCGGTCGTATCGGTAGCAGGCGTAGTTGGCCACGCCGACTCGTACGCCAGGCTTCAGGTGCGTTTCCGCGACGAGGCAGATGTCGATGTCTTCGTCGCGTAGAAACTGCCGGAACTCGCCGTCTTGCGTCCTCAGGCCATTAGCGTTGAACACGCAGATCCTCATGCTCCTGTGGCGTTCAGGCATGCTGGGCTGAGGATGTTGCAACGGCGAGTACCTGATGTACTGCGGCCATTAGCTCGGACATGCGGGCCATCATGAGCTGCATTGCGTCGAGGAGACGGTCAATGCGGTCGCCATCTTGTCGGGGGCCGACAACATGGTCGCTTCCCGTCTCCCGGTTGCCGCCATTTTGTTGGCTGGCGTCGATGTGGGCTGCGGGAGTTTGCTGCTGTACCGTGGTTGGCCGCTGCTGCCGTGGAGGTTGCTGCTGAACCGTGGTTGGCCGCTGCTGCCGCCATCGCGGTTCGGGGAAGTCCGCCATGCTGGCCTGGTCCGGGGCGGGCGGCGGTGATTGGTCCGCCCGGCTGCGGCGAGGAGCGGCCGGGGGGGCCGCTTGCCGTGGCAGGGGCGCAGGAGGCGGGGCTACCAGCCGCTGCGCCGCCGTCATGGCCGCGCGCTGCGGCGGGGAGGGCGGAGCTACGGCCTGGTGAGCTGCTGCAGGGGCAGTGGGTTGGCGCACAGGTACCTGGAGTATGGCGGCGTGCGGAGCAGGTCCGCCATTTCCTTTTGCTGCCGGGGCGGAGTTCTGCGGCTGCCTGTGGGGCCGCTGCGGTTCTTTGTTCCGGGCGTTGGAGTTCCCCTGCTGCTGACCGGGGTTGACGACCGCTCTGGAATGCGCTCTTCCTGTGGCGCGGCCTCTGCGGCCGCGTCGTCTCTTTGTCCGCGCCCGCCGCCCCCCTATATAGACTCTGGCCCGCCCTCCCCCCACCACGCGCAACCGAGGGCATATAAGCGCAGCACGGAGGCGCGCGGGCCCGTTGTCAAGGCAGCACCGGACGCCGCGCCGCACCTAACCTCCACGCACGCCGCTCCGCTACCGCTACCGCTATGGCCCGCACAAAGCAAACGGCCCGCAAGTCCACCGGCGGAAAGGCGCCGCGCAAACAGCTCGCCACCAAGGCGGCGAGGAAGAGCGCGCCCGCCACCGGCGGCGTCAAGAAGCCCCACCGCTACAGGCCGGGCACCGTCGCCCTGCGAGAAATCAGGCGCTACCAGAAGAGCACAGAGCTGCTCATCCGCAAGCTGCCATTCCAGCGCCTAGTGCGCGAGATCGCCCAGGACTTCAAGACCGACCTGCGCTTCCAGAGCTCCGCAGTCATGGCCCTGCAGGAGGCCAGCGAGGCCTACCTCGTCGGCCTCTTCGAAGACACCAACCTGTGCGCAATCCACGCCAAGCGCGTCACCATCATGCCCAAGGACATCCAGCTCGCGCGCCGCATCCGCGGCGAGCGCGCCTAAACCGCGCCGCGGCACCGCACCGCACCGCACAAACAAAAACGGCCCTTTTCAGGGCCACTAACATCTCTCCGTCGCGAGCAAACTTTGTCGGTCGCCTGCCCGCCACACCCGCTCACTCTGCCTGCCTGCTAGCAGCGCGCAACAATCACACATCATCCCTCCCCGGCGCTCAAAGCGCACAATACCCAACGGCCGACGTCACACCGCACGGGTGGCTGGCCGGCCGCCGCTTTCGTTTTTCGAAATCAAACAAACCCGCACTCCACTCCGACGGCCAACGGCCAGGCAGGCGCGCTCGCTCGCTCTACACGCCACCGAAATCCCCCGCCGACTCCTTCCCACATCTCAACGTGCCCCCCGTTGCAAAACATAACACACACACACACAAAGGAACAAAACAAAGACCAGACACGACTCGACAAGACAGACATCCGAGAAGAACCAACGCAGGCAAGCCAACCAACGTATTCAAACAAAACAACGTGACAGAAAACCAACCGTCGGCCGCCGCCACAAACACGGCGACAATCAACCACGACAACAACACCGCTTACCGCTACCGCCGCCCACACCCGCCACCGACCCCCGCAATCCAACCACCACGGCACGCAAACAGCATCCCCACGGGCATACAGACAGACACCCACACCAAACGCAACACGACAATCAAAACCTTCCCCGACGTGCTTTGATGGCCCTGAGAAGGGCCGTTTTGGGCCGCGCGTCTCTTGCGCGCCACTAGACGACGACGGGGGGTGGGGACGACGGAGTCAAGCGCCAAACCCTTCCTTTCCCATCTCTTTCTCCTCTACTCTACTTCTTCTTCTTGGGCGAAGCCTTCGCCTTAGACGGCGTCGTCGCCTTCTTCGGGCGCGGCGCCTTCGGCTTCTTCGTCGGAACCTTGGCGGCCTTCTTCGCCTTCGACGGCGACTTGGCCTTGGCCGGCTTGGCCGCAGCCGCCTTCTTCGCACCCGCGGGAGCGGCCGACGCCGCAGACGCCTTCTTGGCGGCGCCCGCCTTCCGACCGGTCGCCGCCTTCACGCCACCAGCCTTCTTTGCGCCGGCCGCACGGGCGCCCTTCTTCTCCTTGCTGGCCGGAGCGGCGCGCTTCTTCTTGGCACCGCCAGCACGAGCCTTGCCGCCCTCGGCCGCCCCCCCGCCGCCGGCGCCGGCAAGCTTGAACGAGCCGGACGCGCCCTTCCCCTTCGTCTGCACCAGCTCGCCCGCCACGACGGCCGACTTGAGGTACTTCTTGATAAACGGCGCCAGCTTCTCCGCGTCCAGCTTGTAGTGCGCGGCTATGTACTTCTTGATCGCCTGCAGCGACGACCCGCCGCGCTCCTTCAGACTCTTGATGGCGGCCGTCACCATCTCAGAGGTGCGCGGGTGCGCAGGCTTGGCGCGCGGCTTCTTCGCAGACGACGCAGACTTGGCCTTCTTCGTAGTGCCGGTGGCGGCGGGTGCCGCAGCAGTCTCGTTCGTAGCCGCCTGATCTGCCATTTCGACGACGCGCGTAACACACAGCGAGAGCGAGCGGGACGGCAGGCAGGCACGCAAGCACAGCACAGCAGCAGAGCAGAGAATCACAAGGCCCAGCCAGTGTCGCGGGCGGGCGCGGACGGCCGAGAGAGCGGCCGCCACTCTGCGCGCCGCCGCGCCGCGCCTCCCGCGCTTGCTACCGCCCAACGTCCGACAGCCTGTGCGGAGCAGCCCCAAACCTGCGCCACAACCGCCCGCGCCTTTCAAACCACCGAGGATGGGGCTACACACAGCCACACCACAGTCGCCAACCAGTCGCCACGGCAGCGCCGCAAACCACGGCCAAACTGCAGCTACCGCGCGCTACAGCCTGGGTCGGCCCGCCGAGAATCGCCGCCCCCGCCCAAATGCCGCCCCCACAGCCCCAGCCGACGACCCGCCACAATGGCCAAACCTTCGGCAAAACTCCCACACCGTCGCCGCGGCAGCCCGGCCAGCGCGGCCGGCGCCACAGCCACACAAGCCGAGGCGTGCGGCGATGACGGCCGTGCAAACGCGCCTCCGCCGCCCCATCGCCTTCCGTCGCCCTCCCGCCGTTTCCCGATCGGCCCGCAGCCGTCGGGCCACATCGCGCGCCGTCCTCCTCCTCTCGCCCGCCAACATTCACAGCCGTTTCTCAACAATTGCCCGCCGCAAACGGACGCCGCCTGCGCAACAGGCGCCGCCGCCCCTCGCCGCTTCCGACCCAACCCCTCGACCGAGGCAAACCGCAATCCGAATCTACAGACCAACCCAATCTGCCGTCAGCACACACGACAGCCGACCTTACACGTTACGCGTTACACATTACGTTTACACGTCTAGGTTAGGTTAGGTTAGGTTAGGTTAGGTTAAGTGGACGTGGGTTAGGTTAAGGGGACTTGGGTTAGGTTAAGCGTCAAACTTAGGTTAAGCATTCAAACACGTCAGGCGTCAGAGGTTAGGTTAGCTTAGCTTAGCTTAGCTTAGCTTAGGTTAGGTTAGGTTAGGTTAGGTTAGGTTAAGGGGTCAGTGCTAGGTTAAGAAGCGTCAAACGTATGTTAAAAAAGCGTTCAAACGTGAGGCGTGAGCCGGACAGCTTACCCTTACGTAGACGTTAGGGGCTCACAGGCTGAGCTCACCTCGCCACACCACAGGTTAGGTTCGGTTCGCTCGGCTCAGCGTAAAGCGCCGAGGTCAGGGTTACGTTCGTTCAACCTTCGGGCGCCACACTTTCGGTTGAAAGGTCGCGACGGGACGACGTCGGCAGGCACGCCGCAAACGAACAAAAACGTACAGACGACGTCGAAAACCGCCGACAGACGGGGGAGCAGCACGACCACGACCAGATACCGAGCGCGAACGAGACACACGCGAACCACCCCCACCGGCCAAAGGGCACCACACAACAACCCAGAGCACCACGTGTCGACACCAGAGCAACCCGCCGCTCACGCGACATGGCTGGCACCGAAGGGCAACCGCCCGCAACTGCGCTTTCCGCGCCGGCCCGGATGCACGTCGTGCTACAACAACACCACTACCGTACACAGCCGCTGTTCACAACATCACTATCATGCGCGCCCGCGGCTCGCCGCCGTCGCAGTCGCAGCCCCAACGCCACCACTTCTGCACCACCATTCACACGCACCGCAACACAGCTCGCCGACACAGCCGAACAAAACAAACACCACACAACAACAGCAACAACGCCGCCGCCTCTACTTGTGCCGGCGACCCACCCCGCCGATGGCGCACCTTTCGCCAGCCGGCAATCGACACACACGCACCCACCCACCCCCCCGGGGCCCAGTGCAAAACAAAAAAAAAACAAAACAACACAAACGACACGGGGGAAGCGCACACCGCCACTTCGCGCGCACGCCACCAACCAGTCGTCGTCTCAAAATAACAAACACAAACAAAATAAACTAACAACTAGGGCAGGGCAACACAAAACAAAAACGCCTCGCACGAACCGCCCACAAAAAGGACAAGCACACGCACAGCCTCTGCTGACGACCACGACGCAGCGGCACGCTGCTCCTGTCCCGCGCCCCGCGCCCCACTCGATTCACAACTCACGCGACACCGTCAACGACGGGCTCGCTTCCCGCAACCTACCACCTTTCCGCCACGACGCACAGCCCCAGCCCCACCCGACGACGCCCGTGGCAACGACTGCAACTTTCACCACCGCCTCCCCCTTCCCCCCCCCAAAACACACACACACACACACACACACACACACACACAGCCAGCCAAAAACGCACTCGCGACCCACACATGCACGTGCATCGGCACACGCCAACCAGTCAACGTCGACAACCACACGCAAGGCTCGAAACGAAACCGGCGTCCTTCCACGTTGCCATCAAGCTACGCGACACAAGACACAAGGAACCAACACAACAGCCGGCCCCACTAATTCCCACTCTCACGCCGCAAAAAGCACACCGAAACCGCCAAACGCACGCACATTCCCCTTCGCACTGACACCACCGACCGGCTCGCTACCACACACCTCTCGGCAGCCGTTTCACGCCAATTCGCCACACCGCCCACACAGTCGACAAGCGCCCGCCCTGTACGGCACACGCAACGACGCAGCGCAGCAAAGGGCGCCCGCAACACATACCTCTCCGCCGCCCGACGCGCCAACCGCCACACCACACCGCCAGCCACTCGCAAATTGTGCACTGCCACCAGCCACACGTCCAACACGCCGCGCCGCCTCCGGCCACCCGCCAGGGGGCGCTCACGTCCGCGACAACAGCGCGGCCCGCCGGGCCGGGCCGAACCGAACCGAGCCGCCGCTGCTCTGCACTCGGCACGGCCACACCCTGCTGCAGACCGGGCTCGTCTCTCTGTACGCGTCTGCCTGCGCATCAACACAACACGACCTTTTTTTTTTCTCTCTCTCTCTCTACCGCCATCCCTTCTTCTCGCGTTTTACTCGTTGTTGCAGCAGCGGCGCACCCCTACACATCCACAGCCCCAGCCGAGCCGGCCTCACCTCAGGGCCCGCCGCCAGCGTCTCCTCCTCGGGCACAGGTGCGGTGCTGTGGCCGCCCATCCAACCGCATTGCTGGCCGTCCAGCCACCAGGCGTTCCCACTGCCGCGAGCCACGCCGCGCACCGACCCTGCTGCAGAAAACGAAGCATAGCCAGAGACCGACCGATACACAAAGCAAGCCGTCGCCTCGCCTCTTGTCCTTCCTGCCTTCCTTCCGCCCCCGCCCTTCTCACACCACCGCCTCTCCACTTTCGCCCCCCCCCCCCCCCCCCTCCTTTTTTTTTTTTTTTTTTTTTTTTTCTTTCTTTCTTTCTTTCTTTCTTTGGCCCTCTCTCCTTCCCGCCATGGCGGTTACGGCACCGCCTGCAGCGGCAGACTTTTTGCGCCCACACGCCTACTCCTACCACCATTAACCTTGCCCTGCCCTGCCCATCAACGTCGCAGTCGAACCGACGCTTGCCAACACACTGCCGCCCACGTTCCTTTCTCTTTTCGGCCTACGCCCATTACGCGCCGCCGCCACAGCACCTTCCCTTCCCACAACACACCGACGTCATCACACGCACCCAAAACAGGGGCCACGACCGTGTTCCTCGCCCACTCCCATCCCGCACGGTACGCACATTCCCAACTACTACCGCGCACCCTCCCTTTCCAATCTGTGTGTCTCTGTGTCTGTGTCCTGTCCGCGCGTGACGCCTCTCAACATCCGCCGTCCCCCGTCCCCCGTCCCGTTTTCGCCCCCATGCCGTCGTCGCGCCGCCTCCGCCCCTGTCCGCCCCGCACCACACCATACACCGCTGCTTGTCCCGGCCGTTGCCACCAAAGGCGCCGACCGCAAACGCGCCACGCCGCAGCCCCCGTGCGTCTCGCGCTCGCTTGCATCTCCGTGCCGACGCTGCCTCTCTTCCCGCTCGCACTCGACCTCGACAACACAGTCTTTGGCTCCGCCACTGCGTGTTCCGGTGGTACGCACGCTGCAACACGTATGTATTCATTACCAGAGCGATGGCGAGGCATGACAGCATCTCTGTCTGACCAGAGAGTTATTTATCGTTGCTAGTCGGCGCTTGGACCGCGCCAGACGACAGTAGTGGCACGCACCGGGTCGCCAGGAACAGTTGTTATACATATATTGTAGCGCGAGTCGGGAGAGGTAGTCGTCGGTCGACAGTAGTGGCGGGTGGACGGTTGTACTGAGCGGGCGTCGGCGGCGTGCTCTGCTCGTCTCGCGACTCTGGTCACGGTTCGGGACGATGCATAGTATATTGTGTTATAATCAAAAGGTAGTGTGAAGCTGCATTGCGCAAATCTGATAACGTATGTTCATTGTACTTATTTTGTTCAACAACAAACAAAAGCCCCACTATTACTTTTTTCTAAAGTAACTTTTGTCTTTTAACGAAAAACATTCACTTTTTAAAGACTACTTCCTATGGCATTTCCCTCCAAGGAGTGCAATTAATTACCAGCCAGCACTCATTCATTGCACACAGCTGTGTAAGGGGTATCTACAATTGAGGAGCGGATATAAATGCAATTTTTTGTTTTTTTTGTGTCTTGTACCCTCCCCGCAAAATTTAAAATAATGGACAATGTTATTTACGGATGCTAATGGACATTGCGCTAATTGTAACCTCGCCCACAATGAGAGGTATTGAAAATGGCAACAAAAATGTGAAATTCGCAATCTCACTCAAATATACATTCTTCACAACATTTAAAGTCCGTTCAGTGACAAGAAACTTCAATTAAACCGAAATATCGGTCTTTGGCCCTGTGCAAAACAATCAGAATTAAAGTCTTACCTCCGAATAAATGGATGTCACATTTCTGCTCTTGTTGTTGCGCAGCGCTTGGAGGAACTGCATTGCAAATAATAATATTCTCTTTTTTTGTGATTTTAGTGACATTTTTCTTCAAAGAAGTGGAATGAAATGTGAAGTGCAACGAACTCTTTAGTTCAATAAAAACTTCAATGTTTGAAAAATGCTTTTCAAATAAACATTATTATTGGGGAACTTGTTGGAGAATAATTACAATAAATAAAATTTTTCATTATCTAATGATTATATTAATTAACAGTATACCTTATTCACCATCTTGACCAGTGTTGCCGACCGCCTACATCACACAACCGCCCTCAGCTGCTACTACTGACCGACCGCTCTGCATGACGACTATTAGCGTACTGCACGCGACGACTACTGACAGAGTACAGCCCTCAACTACACAGAGCTACAGACTCGCAACGACCGACCGACTGACTGACTGGCTGGCTGGCTGGCTGGCTGAGAACCGCTCGCAACACTCGCGCAGTCCAGCGCAAACTCTCTGGTCACAGATGCTACAATGCCTCGCCATCGCTGCTATGTTACATACGTGTTTCAGTGTCTTTTTCATTGGGGTAACGATCTTTGGCTCTTTTTATTCTGAATACAGGGCCAAAGGTCAACGCTGCTGCCCTTATACAATTTATCAGGTTTCATTATGTCTGTTGCAATGTTACATACGGTTCATTCTTTCATTAATATTATCGTTGGCTTTGTTTTGTAGGGACGTTAACATTCTGGCACATTTTTATTATCATCGGACTCTCTGCTATTTGTGCAGGGAGGTTATACCTGGGTCCATTTCCATTTCCATTTACATTTTAATATTGATAGGCTTTTTTTGTTTTCTTTTTTGTTTCTTGTTGTTTTTCCTTCTTTTTTTTTGTTGTTTTTTTTTTCTTTTTCTTTTGTTTTTCCCGCTCTCACCACCACCGCCGCATCACGCCTTCCGTTTTCTTGGTTTCTTTTCTGTTCTTCAACTGCTTCAACATCACCGCGCCCCATTTCCACACCACAGCCATCAGCCTCCAAGACGGGCAGGCGCAGTGTGCCATTTCCGGCGCACAAGCACACCCGTACGGTACTCTCCTCGCCCCCACGCCACCAACAACACAGCGACCACGCGGCTTTCAGGCACGGCACCGGCGAAATGCGCCGCCCCCGCCCCTCCGCGCATCCGTCCGTCTCGCCACGTTCACTGACAGCCGCGTCTGCGGCTACACCACGACAACCACAACACAACACAACACCGCTCCCCTCCCTGGCAACTCATTGTTTTTCTCCTCCTCTTTTGCACAAACCACAACGCCGAGCACAGGCGCAAGCCACCCACACCGCGCCCCTCCCCGTCCCGTCTTTGGCCGCCGCTCCTCGTTTGCCCCCTCCCATCTCCCGAAATGCCATGCCAGCAGCGTTACGCATGCCCCTCCCCTGTCCACACAACACTACCGCCAAACGAACAGCCTTCCGGGCCACATGCAGGGCACGCCCACCTCCAAACACTGCCAATTCACGGACGCACACACACACACACACACACACACACACACACACTCACTCACTTTCTCGACACCTTTCTGTACGGAGGGTGCGTCATCTCGACCGTGACAGAGTGACGGCAACTATCGACGATCCATTTCCCCCCACTGGTAACACATGTCCACTAACACCTACATACATCATTCAAGTACACAGACAATAGCATACACACAATGGGAGGGCACACGAACATGGACGGCACGGCACTGTCATACACTCTTCCTCAGAACCATATCAACAAACGTTACGTACATCCGGGAAAGCGAAAGCGAAAGCGAAAGCAAAAGCAAAAGCAAAGGCAAAGCCCAATGCAGCCGTCAAAGGTAACGTTCACCACGGCAGCCGCGCCGCCGTTAAACGCATTTCAGTGCGGCTCCAATACGCCTCCGACACGGGAACGTTCCGTTGCTCTACGAATGCGTTTCTCCCCTTTTTCCCTTCCTCTCTCTCTTTTGCCCCCCCTCTGTCCTTTCCTCCTTGCACTCTTGCCTCATTCCTCACGTTCTGCCCAGACATTCGACCGATCAAAGTCAACCTTTCGTTACCGTTCTCAAGCGCGACGGTGTACAACAGTATGACGGGTGTGCCCAAGACTTCGGTTCAGTTGCGTGACGCCGGTCTATCGCGCCGATCGACAGTTACTCAGCGGGCGACGGATCGGACCACGTCACCGACACACAAAACACTTTCAAACAAACAAATACATACCGGATGGACACAGACAAACACGTGTACAGACAGACATTCGCCAAACAAACGACCGCCGCCGTCGTCGTCGTCGTCGTCTAGCGTCGCGCTTACTGTACTGCACTGGACACGCGTGCATCTTGAATGACGACATCGGTGTGCGTGCGTCGTACGCACTCAGTCAGACACGGCTATCAAAAATCAGAGTCGAATGGTACATCATCGTGCGTGTCGCCGTACACGTACAGTACAATACAACAACAATGCGTCCTTAATGGCACGTTCATTTCAACGTCACTCACACACCTCCACGCTGCAGTTACGTCGCACCATTGTCAAACTCGGCGTACAGCAAAGGGAATAGTGGGCGGCAAAAAAAAAAAAAAAAAAAAAAAAAAACCAAACAAAAACATTTCACATTTCACCCTCGCCATGTATGTTGTGCAAAAAACAAACCCGCAAACGGCCGTCGTTACGGTGACACAAAAGTCGCCGATCGCACTGTCCCCCCTCGCAGACAGGTAACACACACACACCAACACCAACGGGTCAAAACCACTCCAACGAGGCGTGCCACCATTCCACGCCACGGCGACCAACCTCGTGGCCGTACCCCGCAACACGCTTTGACGCGCCCCCCCCCACCCACAATCAAAATGCACACATACATCACAGCCGTCCACACAAACAACAACAACAACAACAACAACAACAACAACAATTCCGCCCTTCCCGCAAAAGGCAAGTTGGTGGCCCTGAAAAGGGCCGTTTTGCCGCTCTCGCAACGGAGGAGCCTTCTCCATCCTTCCTTCCATTCCAGAGCCACCTCCTTACTTGGAGCTCGTGTACTTGGTCACCGCCTTCGTGCCCTCGCTCACGGCGTGCTTGGCCAGCTCGCCAGGCAGCAACAGCCGCACAGCGGTCTGGATCTCGCGGGACGTGATGGTCGAGCGCTTGTTGTAGTGCGCCAGGCGAGAAGCCTCGGCCGCAATGCGCTCGAAAATGTCGTTCACGAAGCTGTTCATGATGCTCATCGCCTTCGACGAGATGCCCGTGTCAGGGTGCACCTGCTTCAGCACCTTGTAGATGTAGATGGCATAGCTCTCCTTCCTCTTGCGCTTCTTCTTCTTGTCGCCCTTCGAAATGTTCTTCTGCGCCTTGCCAGCCTTCTTGGCGGCCTTCCCGCTAGTCTTGGGCGGCATCTCGAACGAACGTACGGCAGCAGCAACACCAGTAGCAAGCGCTCCGCTCTAGTCAGCGTCTCCCCACACAGTGGCACCCGCCGCCAGCCGCCGCCGCACCTTTACCAGCTCGCCCTGTTGCGGCCGCCGACCAATGGGGCGCGCGCGCAACCGGCCGCCGCACCCGAGCCCATAAAGCACCCCCACCCCGGCTGCGCCGGCACGCACTCCGCTGCTCGACTCGCTGCCGCTCGCACCGGTCGTTTTCGTTTCCGTTTCGTGTGCACCGTCGCTAGCCCATCGCCATGTCCGGACGCGGAAAGGGAGGCAAAGTCAAGGGCAAGTCAAAGTCCCGCTCAAGCAGGGCCGGGCTCCAGTTCCCGGTCGGCAGAATCCACCGCCTCCTGCGCAAGGGAAACTACGCAGAGCGCGTCGGCGCCGGGGCGCCCGTCTACCTCGCCGCCGTCATGGAGTACCTCGCGGCTGAGGTGCTCGAGCTGGCCGGAAACGCGGCCCGCGACAACAAGAAGACGCGCATCATCCCGCGCCACCTGCAGCTTGCCATCCGCAACGACGAGGAGCTCAACAAGCTCCTGTCGGGCGTCACCATCGCACAGGGTGGTGTCCTGCCCAACATCCAGGCCGTCCTGCTGCCAAAGAAGACCGAGAAGAAGGCCTAAAGGAGGCCAGGCAATCGCAGCGCCGCGTGCTCCCCTGCACGCAACGCGCTTTGCCGGCTCGGCCCACAACAATCGGCCCTTTTCAGGGCCACCACACAAACCTACGTCCAAAGCAAAATTTCAGTCGTCCTCGCCGCACCTTGTTTTGTTTTTTAACTTTGCACTTTCACAGCACAGCCGCCGCCGGCGCACGTCCGCCATCTTGTCGTCCACACAGCCCGTGTGGCCCAACACACACACACACACACACACATTTTGCACGGTCGCAGTCGCCTTCCAAACGACAACGGCAGCAATAATGACCATTGTTAAAGGGAGGCGTGTCGACACACCGCCCTCCACTCCCGCGCGCAACGGCCGTCGACACGAACGAAACAGCTGATCCGGCCGCCTATGCCCACACGCCTTGCCTCGGAAACCCCAACGCCGCCGCAAACACACAGAGCCAAACCACGCAAGCAAATAATCACCGCCTCTCGCACAACAACACACAGCCCGCCATCTCCGTCGCGATCGATACAAAGACACACAATAACAAACACAAACGAAGCAGCTCCACACACAGCCAGCCACATGACACGTTTCCTTTCCTTCTCCCCTCCCAGTCACATCACGTCGCTCAAACGGACGGAAGGAAAGAAAGAAAGAAAGAAAGAACGAAACAAACAACACAGCGCACACACGCAGCAACAACACAGACTCTTTCGCACTTTTCAACTTCCGAACAGTGTGGTGGCCCTGAAAAGGGCCGTTTTCTAGTCTCTCCCACCCACAAGCACGGCCGCGGGAAGGCCAGCGCCCGCTGCGACGCAGCCTAACCGCCGAAACCGTACAGGGTGCGCCCCTGCCTCTTCAGGGCGTACACCACGTCCATGGCCGTCACAGTCTTGCGCTTGGCGTGCTCAGTGTACGTCACCGCGTCGCGGATCACGTTCTCCAGGAACACCTTCAGCACCCCGCGGGTCTCCTCGTAGATCAGACCAGAGATGCGCTTCACGCCGCCCCTGCGAGCCAGGCGGCGGATGGCGGGCTTCGTGATGCCCTGGATGTTGTCGCGCAACACCTTGCGGTGCCGCTTGGCGCCACCCTTGCCGAGCCCCTTTCCTCCCTTGCCGCGGCCTGTCATCCTTCCTCGGGCAAAGCAAAACGTGCACAAACAGCAGCTGCAGCGGCTGGAGAGTCGGCTACGGTCTGCGCCCAGCGCGCCCGCCGCCCCCCTATATAGACTCTGGCCCGCCCTCCCCCCCACCACGCGCAACCGAGGGCATATAAGCGCAGCACGGAGGCGCGCGGGCCCGTTGTCAAGGCAGCACCGGACGCCGCGCCGCACCTAACCTCCACGCACGCCGCTCCGCTACCGCTACCGCTATGGCCCGCACAAAGCAAACGGCCCGCAAGTCCACCGGCGGAAAGGCGCCGCGCAAACAGCTCGCCACCAAGGCGGCGAGGAAGAGCGCGCCCGCCACCGGCGGCGTCAAGAAGCCCCACCGCTACAGGCCGGGCACCGTCGCCCTGCGAGAAATCAGGCGCTACCAGAAGAGCACAGAGCTGCTCATCCGCAAGCTGCCATTCCAGCGCCTAGTGCGCGAGATCGCCCAGGACTTCAAGACCGACCTGCGCTTCCAGAGCTCCGCAGTCATGGCCCTGCAGGAGGCCAGCGAGGCCTACCTCGTCGGCCTCTTCGAAGACACCAACCTGTGCGCAATCCACGCCAAGCGCGTCACCATCATGCCCAAGGACATCCAGCTCGCGCGCCGCATCCGCGGCGAGCGCGCCTAAACCGCGCCGCGGCACCGCACCGCACCGCACAAACAAAAACGGCCCTTTTCAGGGCCACTAACATCTCTCCGTCGCGAGCAAACTTTGTCGGTCGCCTGCCCGCCACACCCCGCTCACTCTGCCTGCCTGCTAGCAGCGCGCAACAATCACACATCATCCCTCCCCGGCGCTCAAAGCGCACAATACCCAACGGCCGACGTCCACACCGCACGGGTGGCTGGCCGGCCGCCGCTTTCGTTTTTCGAAATCAAACAAACCCGCACTCCACTCCGACGGCCAACGGCCAGGCAGGCGCGCTCGCTCGCTCTACACGCCACCGAAATCCCCCGCCGACTCCTTCCCACATCTCAACGTGCCCCCCGTTGCAAAACATAACACACACACACACAAAGGAACAAAACAAAGACAGACACGACTCGACAAGACAGACATCCGAGAAGAACCAACGCAGGCAAGCCAACCAACGTATTCAAACAAAACAACGTGACAGAAAACCAACCGTCGGCCGCCGCCACAAACACGGCGACAATCAACCACGACAACAACACCGCTTACCGCTACCGCCGCCCACACCCGCCACCGACCCCCGCAATCCAACCACCACGGCACGCAAACAGCATCCCCACGGGCATACAGACAGACACCCACACCAAACGCAACACGACAATCAAAACCTTCCCCGACGTGCTTTGATGGCCCTGAGAAGGGCCGTTTTGGGCCGCGCGTCTCTTGCGCGCCACTAGACGACGACGGGGGGTGGGGACGACGGAGTCAAGCGCCAAACCCTTCCTTTCCCATCTCTTTCTCCTCTACTCTACTTCTTCTTCTTGGGCGAAGCCTTCGCCTTAGACGGCGTCGTCGCTTCTTCGGGCGCGGCGCCTTCGGCTTCTTCGTCGGAACCTTGGCGGCCTTCTTCGCCTTCGACGGCGACTTGGCCTTGGCCGGCTTGGCCGCAGCCGCCTTCTTCGCACCCGCGGGAGCGGCCGACGCCGCAGACGCCTTCTTGGCGGCGCCCGCCTTCCGACCGGTCGCCGCCTTCACGCCACCAGCCTTCTTTGCGCCGGCCGCACGGGCGCCCTTCTTCTCCTTGCTGGCCGGAGCGGCGCGCTTCTTCTTGGCACCGCCAGCACGAGCCTTGCCGCCCTCGGCCGCCCCCCCGCCGCCGGCGCC
>NW_025726327.1:7500-12500 GCF_021461395.2 Schistocerca americana
GAGCTATCAATCTGTCAATCCTTCCGGTGTCCGGGCCTGGTGAGGTTTCCCGTGTTGAGTCAAATTAAGCCGCAGGCTCCACTCCTGGTGGTGCCCTTCCGTCAATTCCTTTAAGTTTCAGCTTTGCAACCATACTTCCCCCGGAACCCAAAAGCTTTGGTTTCCCGGAGGCTGCCCGCCGAGTCATCGGAGGAACTGCGGCGGATCGCTGGCTGGCATCGTTTATGGTTAGAACTAGGGCGGTATCTGATCGCCTTCGAACCTCTAACTTTCGTTCTTGATTAATGAAAACATACTTGGCAAATGCTTTCGCTTCTGTTCGTCTTGCGACGATCCAAGAATTTCACCTCTAACGTCGCAATACGAATGCCCCCGCCTGTCCCTATTAATCATTACCTCGGGTTCCGAAAACCAACAAAATAGAACCGAGGTCCTATTCCATTATTCCATGCACACAGTATTCAGGCGGGCTTGCCTGCTTTAAGCACTCTAATTTGTTCAAAGTAAACGTGCCGGCCCACCGAGACACTCACTCAAGAGCACCCTGGTAGGATTGCAACGGGGTCCGCCTCGGGACGCACGAGCACGCACGAGGCGCGTCGCACGCCTTCAGCTCGCCCCACCGGCAGGACGTCCCACGATACATGCCAGTTAAACACCGACGGGCGGTGAACCAACAGCGTGGGACACAAATCCAACTACGAGCTTTTTAACCGCAACAACTTTAATATACGCTATTGGAGCTGGAATTACCGCGGCTGCTGGCACCAGACTTGCCCTCCAATAGATACTCGTTAAAGGATTTAAAGTGTACTCATTCCGATTACGGGGCCTCGGATGAGTCCCGTATCGTTATTTTTCGTCACTACCTCCCCGTGCCGGGAGTGGGTAATTTGCGCGCCTGCTGCCTTCCTTGGATGTGGTAGCCGTTTCTCAGGCTCCCTCTCCGGAATCGAACCCTGATTCCCCGTTACCCGTTACAACCATGGTAGGCGCAGAACCTACCATCGACAGTTGATAAGGCAGACATTTGAAAGATGCGTCGCCGGTACGAGGACCGTGCGATCAGCCCAAAGTTATTCAGAGTCACCAAGGCAAACGGACCGGACGAGCCGACCGATTGGTTTTGATCTAATAAAAGCGTCCCTTCCATCTCTGGTCGGGACTCTGTTTGCATGTATTAGCTCTAGAATTACCACAGTTATCCAAGTAACGTGGGTACGATCTAAGGAACCATAACTGATTTAATGAGCCATTCGCGGTTTCACCTTAATGCGGCTTGTACTGAGACATGCATGGCTTAATCTTTGAGACAAGCATATGACTACTGGCAGGATCAACCAGGGAGCTGCGTCAACTAGAGCTGAGCAGCCGGCCGCCCGGGAGTGTGTCCCGGGGGCCCGCGCGAACACGCAAGCGTCCGCTCAATTATTCTGCAAACAGGAGGAGGCTGAGCTCCCCTGCACAATACACCTCGAAACCCTCTCAGGTCCCGGCGGCGCGCAGCGCCGTCCTAAGTACTTGGTCGGGTTCGAGAGAGGCGCAATCGCCCGGGGTTTGGCGAGTAGACGCTTTAGGTGCGACCACCCGTGCTCCCAACTGAGCTTGCCGCTGCCGACAGAGGCCCGGGAGCGTGCTGTCGTGGCATTGCCGGCGGGAGACAACACGCGCCACCTACGGTGGCCGGCAGCTCCAACGCCAGCGCCACAGAAGGACAAAAGCCCCACTTGGGTGCCGAAGCGAACTCTCCCAGCACAGCGCACGCGCCAACACGTCCGCACAGCTGCGATACAATCCACCTGCGAGAACCGCAGAGGCGACCGAGCAGCAGACGGCGTCGCGGCGCCGAGCGCCGGGCGGCGGCGCATCCTCAGCGCACACAGTCCTCAATCGGACCAGCACACTGCAGATGTCCACCGCGCTTCGCACCGGGCCCGCGAGGACCTACTTTGGCCGCACGGCGCCGCGTGCAGGGTGCGCCGGCGCGCAGCTGCGCCGCCTGCCGCCTCCGTCGGCCGGCGCGCCTGCCACTGGCCGCCCCCACCAGCCGGCTGTAGCGCGTGCGCCCACGCACCGCGCGGCCAGCACGCCGGGAGGCCCCCCCTCACCGGCCGGGGACGGTCCCACCCAGCCACCGCCGCGTATCGCTTCACACCCACATGCCATTCACGTTCGTGGGCATGGTGGGTATCGCTGAAACAACCGGTTGGTAGCTCAACCGATCGTCGCCATCACTGATTCACCTCTAGCGAGAACAACCGCACCACAACGGTTTACCAGTTGTTCATTTGCGTAACGTCACCAGCAAACGTAGACGTCCATCGCCATTTGCAAATTCAACGATTGTTGCATGCCTGTGTCAGGTGTCACGACACACTATGTCTGCCCACATACACGCAACAACATGTGCACGCTTCGCGAACACGTGGAAGGTGGCCCCCGTACGTATGCGATGTCCATTGCGCGAACGACTGTCAACCGGCCTCTGTCGCATGTCGCAGATGTGGAACGCAGTGCACCATGCTATCACGGTGTGTGAGAAGAGACGACTACGTCTGACAACACGCACCACTACATCAACAGACGGCTCATGCTGATCGCCATCCACGGCATACCATACTGCAATCCAGCTCTTATAGGGAGACGACACGTAGCTGAGTGCACAATATTTGGACCGTATGGTTCGCCGTTGTTGGCGCAGTCGTGGTACGGTCACACATGTACCACGATGTATCATTCAGTACATGAGGACCAATGTGCAGTACAGTGTGTGATTTGGACGTACAACATCAGCGGACAGTTGACACAAGCCGTACCACAACGTAGGCTGTGCTTCGCCATGCGAATGCCAATGAACAACTGCGAAGGGCATTGAGCATGTACGTCCTGCTGCCATCCGCATTACAGTGTATAGCTGCAAGGTGTTTAACATGAAGCGATACTCTGGGGACCGGGCAGTGCGAGTAGCAAACTATATTGCGGGGGTTGCAGTTAGGCAACACTACACTAATTTAACGCGTCGTATGACAATTACAGAGCGGGTTAAGGCCCAACGTGTGTTGGGTTAAGGCCCAACGTGTGTTGGGTTAAGGCCCAACGTGTGTTGGGTTAAGGCCCAACGTGTGTTGGGTTAAGGCCCAACGTGTGTTGGGTTAAGGCCCAACGTGTGTTGGGTTAAGGCCCAACGTGTGTTGGGTTAAGGCGCAACGTGTGTTGGGTTAAGGCGCAACGTGTGTTGGGTTAAGGCGCAACGTGTGTTGGGTTAAGGCGCAACGTGTGTTGGGTTAAGGCGCAACGTGGGTTAGGTTAAGGCGCAACGTGGGTTAGGTTAAGGCGCAACATGGGTTAGGTTAAGGCGCAACATGGGTTAGGTTAAGGCGCAACATGGGTTAGGTTAAGGCGCAACATGGGTTAGGTTAAGGCGCAACATGGGTTAGGTTAAGGCGCAACATGGGTTAGGTTAAGGCGCAACATGGGTTAGGTTAAGGCGCAACATGGGTTAGGTTAAGGCGCAACATGGGTTAGGTTAAGGCGCAACATGGGTTAGGTTAAGGCGCAACATGGGTTAGGTTAAGGCGCAACATGGGTTAGGTTAAGGCGCAACATGGGTTAGGTTAAGGCGCAACATGGGTTAGGTTAAGGCGCAACATGGGTTAGGTTAAGGCGCAACATGGGTTAGGTTAAGGCGCAACATGGGTTAGGTTAAGGCGCAACATGGGTTAGGTTAAGGCGCAACATGGGTTAGGTTAAGGCGCAACATGGGTTAGGTTAAGGCGCAACATAGGTTAGGTTAAGGCGCAACATAGGTTAGGTTAAGGCGCAACATAGGTTAGGTTAAGGCGCAACATAGGTTAGGTTAAGGCGCAACATAGGTTAGGTTAAGGCGCAACATAGGTTAGGTTAAGGCGCAACATAGGTTAGGTTAAGGCGCAACATAGGTTAGGTTAAGGCACAGTACGGGTTAGGTTAAGGCACAGTACGGGTTAGGTTAAGGCACAGTACGGGTTAGGTTAAGGCACAGTACGGGTTAGGTTAAGGTACAATACGGGTTAGGTTAAGGTACAATACGGGTTAGGTTAAGGTACAATACGGGTTAGGTTAAGGTACAATACGGGTTAGGTTAAGGCACAATATGGGTTAGGTTAAGGTACACATTGTTGTAAGGAAAGGTGTTTTGGGGGGGGGGGGGGGGCCGGTTTGTTGATTGTGATTATCGTAAGTAAATGACTGCGGCATCATCGGATTTGCCACGTCAGGGTGCACCTTTGGCTCATAACAGGCGGCGCTCTGATTCCATGCTTGTGGCAGACCTGTGTCTTTCATTCCTGCCATTGTTTGTGTGGTGTGACAGGAGGCAGTATTGTGATGTTGGGTGCACCCCTGTGTGGGACATGTGTGGGTGTTGGTGGCTTAGCTGAGCAATGGTGGTTGTCGGAAGGGTGGGATATTCTGTTTTCCGAGTGGACCTCCCGGTCTGGTTATGATAGTGTGGATTGTCTAATGTGGCAGAGAGGATGCACTGGGTGTTGTTCCATGCTGGTGCTTACATATTGTCTGTGTGCCTGTTACAGGCAGAGAGTAGTGCGTGATAAGAGTGTCTGGCTGACGTGTGATTGTGAGCAGAGTCTTTCAGCATGTATACGGACAGTTGTATACATTATCTGTATTCTGATGGCTCTATCTATTACTAATCAGCGCCGTGTATACGTTTACTCCGGTTCCAGTCGAAACTATTGTATCTCTGTACATTAGTGACACGGCGAGCCCGCTATGTAGTTACTCGTCTCGGCAGCTTCCACCGGTGTATGGCAAATGATTATAAGGAATCAGTCTAGTCGTCAATACCGATAGTGTGACGTCACATGTCTGGGGTGGGGGACGCTGCGCCCTTCCGGTGGGTCATGGCCTAGGAAGACTCTTCCCACGCAGGGGGGCTTGGACTGTCATTGACTCTTCCGGGTAATATACTTGCCGTACGTTTTTGCGACTGCGAGTGCAAC
>NW_025726327.1:20000-22500 GCF_021461395.2 Schistocerca americana
GCTGGCACCAGACTTGCCCTCCAATAGATACTCGTTAAAGGATTTAAAGTGTACTCATTCCGATTACGGGGCCTCGGATGAGTCCCGTATCGTTATTTTTCGTCACTACCTCCCCGTGCCGGGAGTGGGTAATTTGCGCGCCTGCTGCCTTCCTTGGATGTGGTAGCCGTTTCTCAGGCTCCCTCTCCGGAATCGAACCCTGATTCCCCGTTACCCGTTACAACCATGGTAGGCGCAGAACCTACCATCGACAGTTGATAAGGCAGACATTTGAAAGATGCGTCGCCGGTACGAGGACCGTGCGATCAGCCCAAAGTTATTCAGAGTCACCAAGGCAAACGGACCGGACGAGCCGACCGATTGGTTTTGATCTAATAAAAGCGTCCCTTCCATCTCTGGTCGGGACTCTGTTTGCATGTATTAGCTCTAGAATTACCACAGTTATCCAAGTAACGTGGGTACGATCTAAGGAACCATAACTGATTTAATGAGCCATTCGCGGTTTCACCTTAATGCGGCTTGTACTGAGACATGCATGGCTTAATCTTTGAGACAAGCATATGACTACTGGCAGGATCAACCAGGGAGCTGCGTCAACTAGAGCTGAGCAGCCGGCCGCCCGGGAGTGTGTCCCGGGGGCCCGCGCGAACACGCAAGCGTCCGCTCAATTATTCTGCAAACAGGAGGAGGCTGAGCTCCCCTGCACAATACACCTCGAAACCCTCTCAGGTCCCGGCGGCGCGCAGCGCCGTCCTAAGTACTTGGTCGGGTTCGAGAGAGGCGCAATCGCCCGGGGTTTGGCGAGTAGACGCTTTAGGTGCGACCACCCGTGCTCCCAACTGAGCTTGCCGCTGCCGACAGAGGCCCGGGAGCGTGCTGTCGTGGCATTGCCGGCGGGAGACAACACGCGCCACCTACGGTGGCCGGCAGCTCCAACGCCAGCGCCACAGAAGGACAAAAGCCCCACTTGGGTGCCGAAGCGAACTCTCCCAGCACAGCGCACGCGCCAACACGTCCGCACAGCTGCGATACAATCCACCTGCGAGAACCGCAGAGGCGACCGAGCAGCAGACGGCGTCGCGGCGCCGAGCGCCGGGCGGCGGCGCATCCTCAGCGCACACAGTCCTCAATCGGACCAGCACACTGCAGATGTCCACCGCGCTTCGCACCGGGCCCGCGAGGACCTACTTTGGCCGCACGGCGCCGCGTGCAGGGTGCGCCGGCGCGCAGCTGCGCCGCCTGCCGCCTCCGTCGGCCGGCGCGCCTGCCACTGGCCGCCCCCACCAGCCGGCTGTAGCGCGTGCGCCCACGCACCGCGCGGCCAGCACGCCGGGAGGCCCCCCCTCACCGGCCGGGGACGGTCCCACCCAGCCACCGCCGCGTATCGCTTCACACCCACATGCCATTCACGTTCGTGGGCATGGTGGGTATCGCTGAAACAACCGGTTGGTAGCTCAACCGATCGTCGCCATCACTGATTCACCTCTAGCGAGAACAACCGCACCACAACGGTTTACCAGTTGTTCATTTGCGTAACGTCACCAGCAAACGTAGACGTCCATCGCCATTTGCAAATTCAACGATTGTTGCATGCCTGTGTCAGGTGTCACGACACACTATGTCTGCCCACATACACGCAACAACATGTGCACGCTTCGCGAACACGTGGAAGGTGGCCCCCGTACGTATGCGATGTCCATTGCGCGAACGACTGTCAACCGGCCTCTGTCGCATGTCGCAGATGTGGAACGCAGTGCACCATGCTATCACGGTGTGTGAGAAGAGACGACTACGTCTGACAACACGCACCACTACATCAACAGACGGCTCATGCTGATCGCCATCCACGGCATACCATACTGCAATCCAGCTCTTATAGGGAGACGACACGTAGCTGAGTGCACAATATTTGGACCGTATGGTTCGCCGTTGTTGGCGCAGTCGTGGTACGGTCACACATGTACCACGATGTATCATTCAGTACATGAGGACCAATGTGCAGTACAGTGTGTGATTTGGACGTACAACATCAGCGGACAGTTGACACAAGCCGTACCACAACGTAGGCTGTGCTTCGCCATGCGAATGCCAATGAACAACTGCGAAGGGCATTGAGCATGTACGTCCTGCTGCCATCCGCATTACAGTGTATAGCTGCAAGGTGTTTAACATGAAGCGATACTCTGGGGACCGGGCAGTGCGAGTAGCAAACTATATTGCGGGGGTTGCAGTTAGGCAACACTACACTAATTTAACGCGTCGTATGACAATTACAGAGCGGGTTAAGGCCCAACGTGTGTTGGGTTAAGGCCCAACGTGTGTTGGGTTAAGGCCCAACGTGTGTTGGGTTAAGGCCCAACGTGTGTTGGGTTAAGGCCCAACGTGTGTTGGGTTAAGGCCCAACGTGTGTTGGGTTAAGGCCCAACGTGTGTTGGGTTAAGGCGCAACGTGTGTTGGGTTAAGGCGCAACGTGTGTTGGGTTAAGGCGCAACGTGTGTTG
>NW_025726327.1:32500-35000 GCF_021461395.2 Schistocerca americana
TTGGTCGGGTTCGAGAGAGGCGCAATCGCCCGGGGTTTGGCGAGTAGACGCTTTAGGTGCGACCACCCGTGCTCCCAACTGAGCTTGCCGCTGCCGACAGAGGCCCGGGAGCGTGCTGTCGTGGCATTGCCGGCGGGAGACAACACGCGCCACCTACGGTGGCCGGCAGCTCCAACGCCAGCGCCACAGAAGGACAAAAGCCCCACTTGGGTGCCGAAGCGAACTCTCCCAGCACAGCGCACGCGCCAACACGTCCGCACAGCTGCGATACAATCCACCTGCGAGAACCGCAGAGGCGACCGAGCAGCAGACGGCGTCGCGGCGCCGAGCGCCGGGCGGCGGCGCATCCTCAGCGCACACAGTCCTCAATCGGACCAGCACACTGCAGATGTCCACCGCGCTTCGCACCGGGCCCGCGAGGACCTACTTTGGCCGCACGGCGCCGCGTGCAGGGTGCGCCGGCGCGCAGCTGCGCCGCCTGCCGCCTCCGTCGGCCGGCGCGCCTGCCACTGGCCGCCCCCACCAGCCGGCTGTAGCGCGTGCGCCCACGCACCGCGCGGCCAGCACGCCGGGAGGCCCCCCCTCACCGGCCGGGGACGGTCCCACCCAGCCACCGCCGCGTATCGCTTCACACCCACATGCCATTCACGTTCGTGGGCATGGTGGGTATCGCTGAAACAACCGGTTGGTAGCTCAACCGATCGTCGCCATCACTGATTCACCTCTAGCGAGAACAACCGCACCACAACGGTTTACCAGTTGTTCATTTGCGTAACGTCACCAGCAAACGTAGACGTCCATCGCCATTTGCAAATTCAACGATTGTTGCATGCCTGTGTCAGGTGTCACGACACACTATGTCTGCCCACATACACGCAACAACATGTGCACGCTTCGCGAACACGTGGAAGGTGGCCCCCGTACGTATGCGATGTCCATTGCGCGAACGACTGTCAACCGGCCTCTGTCGCATGTCGCAGATGTGGAACGCAGTGCACCATGCTATCACGGTGTGTGAGAAGAGACGACTACGTCTGACAACACGCACCACTACATCAACAGACGGCTCATGCTGATCGCCATCCACGGCATACCATACTGCAATCCAGCTCTTATAGGGAGACGACACGTAGCTGAGTGCACAATATTTGGACCGTATGGTTCGCCGTTGTTGGCGCAGTCGTGGTACGGTCACACATGTACCACGATGTATCATTCAGTACATGAGGACCAATGTGCAGTACAGTGTGTGATTTGGACGTACAACATCAGCGGACAGTTGACACAAGCCGTACCACAACGTAGGCTGTGCTTCGCCATGCGAATGCCAATGAACAACTGCGAAGGGCATTGAGCATGTACGTCCTGCTGCCATCCGCATTACAGTGTATAGCTGCAAGGTGTTTAACATGAAGCGATACTCTGGGGACCGGGCAGTGCGAGTAGCAAACTATATTGCGGGGGTTGCAGTTAGGCAACACTACACTAATTTAACGCGTCGTATGACAATTACAGAGCGGGTTAAGGCCCAACGTGTGTTGGGTTAAGGCCCAACGTGTGTTGGGTTAAGGCCCAACGTGTGTTGGGTTAAGGCCCAACGTGTGTTGGGTTAAGGCCCAACGTGTGTTGGGTTAAGGCCCAACGTGTGTTGGGTTAAGGCCCAACGTGTGTTGGGTTAAGGCGCAACGTGTGTTGGGTTAAGGCGCAACGTGTGTTGGGTTAAGGCGCAACGTGTGTTGGGTTAAGGCGCAACGTGTGTTGGGTTAAGGCGCAACATGGGTTAGGTTAAGGCGCAACATGGGTTAGGTTAAGGCGCAACATGGGTTAGGTTAAGGCGCAACATGGGTTAGGTTAAGGCGCAACATGGGTTAGGTTAAGGCGCAACATGGGTTAGGTTAAGGCGCAACATGGGTTAGGTTAAGGCGCAACATGGGTTAGGTTAAGGCGCAACATGGGTTAGGTTAAGGCGCAACATGGGTTAGGTTAAGGCGCAACATGGGTTAGGTTAAGGCGCAACATGGGTTAGGTTAAGGCGCAACATGGGTTAGGTTAAGGCGCAACATGGGTTAGGTTAAGGCGCAACATGGGTTAGGTTAAGGCGCAACATGGGTTAGGTTAAGGCGCAACATGGGTTAGGTTAAGGCGCAACATGGGTTAGGTTAAGGCGCAACATGGGTTAGGTTAAGGCGCAACATGGGTTAGGTTAAGGCGCAACATGGGTTAGGTTAAGGCGCAACATGGGTTAGGTTAAGGCGCAACATAGGTTAGGTTAAGGCGCAACATAGGTTAGGTTAAGGCGCAACATAGGTTAGGTTAAGGCGCAACATAGGTTAGGTTAAGGCGCAACATAGGTTAGGTTAAGGCGCAACATAGGTTAGGTTAAGGCGCAACATAGGTTAGGTTAAGGCGCAACATAGGTTAGGTTAAGGCACAGTACGGGTTAGGTTAAGGCACAGTACGGGTTAGGTTAAGGCACAGTACGGGTTAGGTTAAGGCACAG
>NW_025726327.1:40000-45000 GCF_021461395.2 Schistocerca americana
ACTTTTGGTTTCTACTGCACACCGTTTGGAGTGTGCCACTCTAATAAATTGAAAGGCCTTGCTTTTTGAGGGATTCACTTCTAAAGCCGTGCTCTTCGTGAACCTCTCAACACATCGCAGGTGTTGCTGCATGCCCTCTCTGGTCGACGAGAGGAGAACAATGTCATCTGCAAAGCCGAGAATAGCAAATTTCTCTCCATTGACTTCAACCCCATAGGACTGGTTGACTGATTCCATGAGCCTGTCCATTACCATGTTGAAGATGACAGGACTGAGTGGATCACCTTGTTTAACTCCCCTATGAAACTCAACTTCTCCAAAGGTGTCTTTACCAAGTAGGAGATTGGTCGTTTGTCCTTTGTAAGATGACAATATGTACTCGAGAGTCAAGTCATCCACTCCATGAGACCACAGTGCCTGATGTATGGCACTCCAAGATACCCGATCGAAGGCTTTCGTTAAATCAAGGGCCACCACAAAAATTTGCTTTCCTCTAGCCCTATGCTCCTTGATAATTACATCTAAGGAAAGTGCATTCGCCATGATTCCATCAACGGACCTGAAGCCCCGCTGGGCAGGATGGATAGAAATGACCTGAGCCAACCTGAAAGCCAAGATCTTATTAACCAGGCGTACTACCATTGATGAGATAGTTATTGGTCTCCAGTTAGATGGAGAGCGCAGGTCGCCTTTCTTAGGTAGAAGGCAGGTCTTGCTCACTGTAAATACAGATGGTAGTTGTTTTAAACCAAACACCACATTAAGCAGGACATTCAGATCCGCATTCGGAATATTTCTCAGATGTTCATGAGTCACGCCATCAGGACCAGCGGCTGTTCGCTTTAATTTATGCGACCAATTCCTAGTTTCATTCAGCGAGAAGGGCATACTCGTGTCTTTGATGGAATCGGGATTCCTAGGCGGTAGCACGATCTCGGGGCCATGTTCCTCTCTTGCGTAGTAGCCCTTGAAATAGTCTACGAGCAGATTCCTGTCTGGTCTTGTGGTTGTACCGTTCTCCTCCTCACCATTGAGAATCTCTCTTACCAAGCTTGTTCTGTTATTTAACCACCGATACTGGGCATCTCGGAATCTACGAGATCTTTCCTGCTGCCGCACTCTTCGCTGCTCATTCCTGCCACCCTTATGTGGCTTCGCGACCTTTGGCTGTCTCTTCCTTCTTCTAGATCTATGTAGTGGTCTAGTATTCAGTTGTTGGATGATTCCTGTGACCTGGTCATCAATGGCGGACCAAGGTGATGAATTGTCAAGAACTACTTCAACCAGCCTTTTATAGGGTGGTGAGCAATGGTCTTTAATTTCCCCCAGATGGGAAATAATATGTTCATTGCTAATCCAACGGCTTTGTTCTTGTGGAGTGGCATGACTCGCAGATTCTGCAACCTCATCGGGGACCGCACCAACAGCATCCTCCATCCTGCCCTTCACAGTCTCCAGGAGCTGTCGGTACTCTGGAAGTGCTCTCCTTTTCTTGATACCTTCCGCAGATCTTCCTAACTTTCTACCCAAGTACGTGTTCAACTGTAATTGAGTAGACCACTCTCCCGCACATTCCACTTCAAGAAACGCCATTTCCTCCATCTCAGCAGCGCTCCAATTCCCTTTCCGTTTGCCACTAGCTTGCACTAGGTCGGCGGCATTAAAATCAACAGGATGTACTTGTTTCTCATGCAGCCGCCGTCCAATAAAGGTCGTAAATTGCCTACCACAAAAGGCACATTTGCGCAAGCCGTCCTCGTTGGGCGCGTTAATTAAGCCTTTGCACCTACGAATATGTTGTTTTTGTTGGGCCGATGTTCGCCTACCAATACCTAACTGACATTTGGGACATGTAATGCTATTCTCTAAACTTGGCGAATCAACATTCCTGCCAAGTCTTGCGTCCGTGGTAACCACGGTAGAAAGTTGAGGGTCCTGTACATTCGGGCCCTCCATCCGAGGCTCCGCTGAATTCATCGTCGCAACTGAGGCTCTCCTTAAGAGAGAGGGGAGATAGGCTGCGAACCTGGCACCCCTGCGGCCAATAGGCCTACAAACCGGAGGCTCGTCTCGGATACTAGAACAGAAACCTGCCCCGACACCTCAAACGACGGCTCCAGTATAAATACGAGATTAAACCCGTTGTTCCTACAAGCGAACGGCACTGCCACTATGAGGCCAACACCAATTCGAGGGGCACTGGCCAGAGCCAGCAAGGCTCCCCCCGCCCATAGTCCTTGTATTTGCGAGATTCCTCTCGCACCGTTGACAAGTCACCGCCGAGGTCGCTTAAGCGATACCTCTACCGCACATCTATGCTATCATTTTCCGCCCTTTACCCACAAAACATGGGATTGGGTAGTCCAATAACAGCTTTAAGGGCGACCGCCGTGCGGTCTGCAAGCGGCTCCATCGTGGCCCTAAAAAGGACACTGTCCTCAAAAGGACACTAGGAGGTCCTGAAAAGGACACTGCCCCGATAAGGGCACTTGGATACTAGTGAATCCCACAGTACATCAGTGGCCCGACACCTCAGACGACTACCGCAGCTGTCGCCCATTATTGACCAAAGACTCGTCTCGGATACTAAGGCGTTAACTGCCTCGACACCTCAAACGACTGCTTTGATACGAGGTCTCGTCTCGGATACTAGTACAAACTAGGTCTGTCCCGACACCTCAAGTGACGGCCCCGTGGCCCTGCCCTATTGGCTGCAAAGCCAGTCGCCCTTTGGCTTGCCTTGGCTCACCTCACGGTAGCTGACAATGCACCCGACTCTCGCCTCGGGGAGGCTAGGAACTAGGACTTCACCGCAGAGAGGCTAGAGGCACCACTCACCGATCCCAACCAGAGGCATGGGGCACAGTGTGACTACCTTATATTTCGCATCTTGCGGGCTTAAGAGAGTCATAGTCATAGTTACTCCCGCCGTTTACCCGCGCTTGCTTGAATTTCTTCACGTTGACATTCAGAGCACTGGGCAGAAATCACATTGCGTCAACACCCGCTAGGGCCATCGCAATGCTTTGTTTTAATTAGACAGTCGGATTCCCCCAGTCCGTGCCAGTTCTGAGTTGATCGTTGAATGGCGGCCGAAGAGAATCCGCGCACCCGCGCGCCCCCGGAGGAGCACGCTAAGGCGGACGCGGCCTCGCAGCAAGGAAGATCCGTGGGAGGCCAAGGCACGGGACCGAGCTCGGATCCTGCACGCAGGTTGAAGCACCGGGGCGCGAACGCCGCGCAGGCGCGCGCATCCTGCACCGCCGGCCAGCACGAGGCCAACCAACGGCGAGAGCAGACCACGCCCGCGCTAAACGCCCGCACTTACCGGCACCCCTACGGCACTCACCTCGCCCAGGCCCGGCACGTTAGCGCTGACCCACTTCCCGACCAAGCCCGACACGCCCCGATCCTCAGAGCCAATCCTTATCCCGAAGTTACGGATCCAATTTGCCGACTTCCCTTACCTACATTATTCTATCGACTAGAGGCTCTTCACCTTGGAGACCTGCTGCGGATATGGGTACGAACCGGCGCGACACCTCCACGTGGCCCTCTCCCGGATTTTCAAGGTCCGAGGGGAAGATCGGGACACCGCCGCAACTGCGGTGCTCTTCGCGTTCCAAACCCTATCTCCCTGCTAGAGGATTCCAGGGAACTCGAACGCTCATGCAGAAAAGAAAACTCTTCCCCGATCTCCCGACGGCGTCTCCGGGTCCTTTTGGGTTACCCCGACGAGCATCTCTAAAAGAGGGGCCCGACTTGTATCGGTTCCGCTGCCGGGTTCCGGAATAGGAACCGGATTCCCTTTCGCCCAACGGGGGCCAGCACAAAGTGCATCATGCTATGACGGCCCCCATCAACATCGGATTTCTCCTAGGGCTTAGGATCGACTGACTCGTGTGCAACGGCTGTTCACACGAAACCCTTCTCCGCGTCAGCCCTCCAGGGCCTCGCTGGAGTATTTGCTACTACCACCAAGATCTGCACCGACGGCGGCTCCAGGCAGGCTCACGCCCAGACCCTTCTGCGCCCACCGCCGCGACCCTCCTACTCGTCAGGGCTTCGCGGCCGGCCGCAAGGACCGGCCATGACTGCCAGACTGACGGCCGAGTATAGGCACGACGCTTCAGCGCCATCCATTTTCAGGGCTAGTTGCTTCGGCAGGTGAGTTGTTACACACTCCTTAGCGGATTCCGACTTCCATGGCCACCGTCCTGCTGTCTTAAGCAACCAACGCCTTTCATGGTTTCCCATGAGCGTCGATTCGGGCGCCTTAACTCGGCGTTTGGTTCATCCCACAGCGCCAGTTCTGCTTACCAAAAGTGGCCCACTTGGCACTCCGATCCGAGTCGTTTGCTCGCGGCTTCAGCATATCAAGCAAGCCGGAGATCTCACCCATTTAAAGTTTGAGAATAGGTTGAGGTCGTTTCGGCCCCAAGGCCTCTAATCATTCGCTTTACCGGATGAGACTCGTACGAGCACCAGCTATCCTGAGGGAAACTTCGGAGGGAACCAGCTACTAGATGGTTCGATTAGTCTTTCGCCCCTATACCCAGCTCCGACGATCGATTTGCACGTCAGAATCGCTACGGACCTCCATCAGGGTTTCCCCTGACTTCGTCCTGGCCAGGCATAGTTCACCATCTTTCGGGTCCCAACGTGTACGCTCTAGGTGCGCCTCACCTCGCAATGAGGACGAGACGCCCCGGGAGTGCGGAGGCCGCCGCCCCGTGAAGGGCGGGGAAGCCCCATCCTCCCTCGGCCCGCGCAAGGCGAGACCTTCACTTTCATTACGCCTTTAGGTTTCGTACAGCCCAATGACTCGCGCACATGTTAGACTCCTTGGTCCGTGTTTCAAGACGGGTCGTGAAATTGTCCAAAGCTGAAGCGCCGCTGACGGGAGCGATTATTCCGCCCGAGAGCATCCCGAGCCAACAGCGGCGCGGGTCCGGGGCCGGGCCAGGTAGGTCCGTCATCCTGGAAGAACCGCGCGCGCT